>NW_027532594.1:2686944-2690813 GCF_008692635.1 Crocuta crocuta
CAAAGTTATTAACAAGAAAGACACAAATAGAAGGAATTAAAAGAAAATCAGTACTGAGATTGAGTATATAACCAATCATCTTTCGCATTGAATTTTGTAATATCAGTATCTCTTCTAGCCCCTAAGAAATAATTACAATAAAACTGGAGTTAGGATGCGTTACTAACTTCCTACATAATAATGAGTCAAGAACATACTGACCTGTTACGAAGCAATACTTTGAATATAACTATGCTGTTAGTTTTTATAATTAAGTCATAAAAGTTATTTATCAGTCATGAAAACAGTACCTATGAGTAAAAGAAGCATAATGGTCTTTATTCGTTTTTTGAACGGTCGTCATAGGTAAATATACATCAATTTCAAGAACTTTCTAATTAACTTAGTTCTGATTGTAAAACAAAACCAACAATTGCATAGGAGAAAACTAAAACTAGCAGTCCCTTAGCCTATGCAAAGAATGCAAAGAGGGAAGATGACATCCTTCTTGCCAGAGCTATTAACAATATGGTAAGTCAGTTTCTGTTTTTTAAACTTAGCTTATTCATTTAGGAAGGCTACAAAATTAAGAATCACACAATTGAAGGACTGTCTTATAGAACGTGAATCTATTTTTTAAATAAAAATATTAAAAATGGAATTCCTCAAGATCCTGCTGGCCACCAACCTTTCTTTCTTTTTACCGAATTAAGCTTTTACATTGGTCTTAAAATTTTTTAAAAGTTCAAGAAAAAATTTATTATTGTTTTAATGTTTATTTCTTTTTGAGAGACAGAGCATGAATGGGAAAGGGACAGAGAGAGAGGGAGACACAGAATCCAAAGCAGGCTCCAGGCTCTGAGCTGTCAGCAGAGAGCCTGATGCGGGACTCAAACTCATGAACCATGAGATCATCATGAATTCAGATACTTAACCGACTAAGCCACCTATGTGCCTCAGGAAAAAACACTCTTTAAATCAAGTATCTCCCTAAGAAACTTAAGAAATAAAGTTTTGTATTCTTTGTTCCTCACATGGGAAAAACTATAAGAAAAAGTGGCAGTTTTAAAGGATGTATCTGTTCTTCCACTTCATTATTAAAGTTAAGAACTCAAGGCAAAATAAGTTTGAACATTCTAATGTCACAAATAATGTGTGTGTCTTAACCCCACCCCCCCCCGACATGGAGGGCATCTAAGGGACTGCTATTCCGCAATATGGTATTGCTGGCAGGGACCCTCACACTATTGGCAAGGAGTAAAATGGCCTCCACATGCACACACAATCCACTTCCTAGTCTTTTAACATCTGTGATGTCAGAAACAGAGTTACAGCATCCCAAATAAGTGTCAGATCATGACATCACACAAAACACAGACTTTCAGCTTTTCTTTAAAGAGAAAAATCGAATAGTTGAAAATCATAGCTTCACAAAATTGTGCACTTATCAACACCATAATTCAAATCAGTACTACAAACGGCCTTGTACTACATGTAGTGTTTTGACCAGAGGCTTTGAAAATATGTAACAGAAAGTATATCCAAGTATAAACCTATTTGAATTAATTTCTTCATATGTAATATGTAAACATATTTGTAAAGCAAAACAAGAGTGGAAAAATTAATAATTATTTGGTAGGCTGCCAAACACATATGCATTAAATAGGTGACCAGTATCTTCAAACTCATTTGTCTTCTAAGTCAAGTCAAGAGAAACCTGAGTTAACAGGCTGTTTGGCTGAGCCATGGCAGGAAGTATTCTCTCCACGGTGACACATCCACTGGTGCTTGGCTGCTGCTCAACGTAATTTCTGTGAGCCCTTCTCTTTGAGGTTGAAAGGTCCTGATGTAGATCTGGTGAGGAGGCCCTAACCAAAGCAAAGGAGACTTGGAAGGCCTTCACAGTGCCTGAGAATCCATCATGAAGCAGAAAACAGGACCAGAGGGCTGGTCCTGCTTTAAGGCTGAGAGGAGTGCTGGTCCTGGAGAAGGTTAATCCCTAACCCTGCACCAAAACACGCATCTTGGCAGGAGGACTGTACCCTAGGGATTTTGTTGTTTACGTGAATCAGAAGAGTAATAAAACCTGGATCTCAGGCAGATTTAAACCTGGACTATCAATTGTCTCAGAATAAACTGTGAGGAGACATTGACTCCTCTGCTCTACAAAAGAAGTGCTACAGTCTGGACAACTGACAACACAGAGGGTAATCAATACATGTATATTCAGAGCGTAATTTATTCTCTTTGTATTCACTGCCACAAGTTTTCATAAGCACTGTCATCTCTCACTGAACCACTGTGACAGCCTAAATGGCCTCTGTCCTTCCACTTGTATCCCACTACATAGCATTCAGAGTGGTCTTTTAAAACATAAATCACATCATTAATGAACAATTTTCCAAACATGTTTCAAATAGGCCACAAGGAATAATGCTTTATGACAAACTTTAACAATATAGTTTGTGAAGTACTAGAATCATTACTTAAAAATCCATTGAACCTCCTTAATGCCTACAACAGGGACAGACTGCTCCCTGCCCAAACACCATGTGAGTGACTATAACATCTTTCCCTCTCACCCCCTGGGAACACAGCTACTCCTGAAGTCTTCTGAGATCTCACTGCCCGCCAATCTGTTTACTTACTCAGCTCCAAGTCATGTGATTTTTTTTTGTCCCTAGAAAATACCAAGCTTGTACCCATCTCATAGCATGGAATCCTTACTTTCTTAATCTTTACAAATGAGCAGCTGCTGTCTCATCATTCAAGTCACAAAAGAAGTACGACCACCAAAGATCCCCTCAATTAGAACTAAAGTATTGTTCTATTTTCTATCTAAACACTTTGTGCTATTTAAAATTACCCAATTCACACATCTATCATTTCTTGTCTCTCTCCCTCAAATAAAATATAGGTTCCAGGAGGGCAAGGCCTTTTGTCTTCAGCTCTAGAAAGTTCCTGGCACAAGGTAAATGCTCAATCAATGTTAAAGTAACCAAATAACTACATGACTAACGTAATTAATGTAGCACAGCATGGTGGGAAAAGCAGACACTTGAGCCACACTTGCATGGGTTTCCTCCCTAGCTTTGCCATTTAATAGCTGCAGGAGTTTGAACAAGATACTTTTAAACTTTGTTTTCCAATTTCATGTGACTGGAACTGCCCATAAAATGAAGACATTAACGATACATGTTCATAAAGTCATTGGAAGACATAAATTAGTTAATGCAAAATACAACAACATCTTGCACAAAGTACAATATAAGTGATCTCTTAGGCTGTTTCAGAGGCAACAAGAGAAGACACTGAGCTTCCAAATTCAGCAACAAGGTGAGGGAAGTGTCAAACCCAGTTTGGGAAAATGGTTCTGCCAAAACCCCATCATCACAAGACTGTCAGGGTGTTCAGTCTGGCTCAGGGCCAGGAAGTTTGCACTGCTAATATCCAATATCCATATCTATGTAAATGCTGCCTCTTGGAGTTATGCAACTGAGTGGCCCTTGCTAACCAGGTGGGGAGGTAAAGAGACATAATACAATCCAGCAACACTTTACAATACCAAATTCCCTTCATGTCCCCTTTTGCTTCCTCCAACCACTGCAGCTACTATATCAGCTGTATCTTCTCACTCTATGGAACAATTTAGTCACCATTCACCTTACATCAATTTCAACTGTATTAATCTCCAGCCAATATTATAAAATGGTGGTGGCGGCAGGAATGGTGGTCCAAGAACATCTAGGTCAATATCTGAGTTCTCAAGTCTTAGCAGGCCAGTCTGAGTTCTACCTCTACTATCTGTAAGATCTAACAATTCCTTCTCAATCCCTCCTCCTAACATGTCTTAAAATATTATGAAAGGGGGATAAGCATGGTGGCTGCGA
>NW_027532594.1:2691615-2706608 GCF_008692635.1 Crocuta crocuta
TTAATCTGGGAAGCTGAGAGGCTCAGAATTGTTATACTTTACAGCACAGGTCTATAAACAGATACAGAAAAAACTAGTTATTTTAAAAATGGTTTAAAAAATATTGCTGGAAACTTAAAGAAAACTAATCTCACTAGAAATTGGAAAAAGCAGACTGTAAATTTTAATTTCAACATCACAGTAAACTATAACTACAGGTTATAACATCTCTAATGTATTCCAACAGTCAATCCCAGTAATTGTCTTTACTTTTAAGTAGATAGAATTCAATAACTGTATTCTGGCCAATTAAGAAAAGTTTATTTCATATTTATTTTGAAATACGGGCAATTATATGAAAGTGACTGAAAATTCAAAAATTTCATAGTGCTAAAAAAACCCAACTTATTCTATGTGCTCATGTTAAAAATAAAAAAAAAGAATGATCTTCAATTATAATTAAGTCTTCATTTAATCTAAAAGACAATCTTTAAAGTAGCTTGTTTGCCAAATAGAGATTTACAGAGCTGCAGCACAGTGGTAAGCCAAGACTAATTAACTAAATGTATCCCTGTGTAAATCACCTATAGATTTATAACCAATAATCTGATTTATTACCTTTCAAAGCTACTGTAAATTGAGAAAATTTTTTTCCTCTTGGGCTAAATTACAACTTATCACTTTCCTAAAGTAGAAGTCCAGAAACAAATTCAGCAAGCTCATTTTCACTTCAGAGAACACACTAAAATCCCATGACAAAATCAAAAATCTATTTTAATTTTTGAAAGGCTGACAGAGAAAAACATACTCCATTATGTTCACTGTATTTTTGCAATGTTTACTATGCAGGATATTCTTTCTATTCTAATGCAAATCCTTTGTGCCTTTAGGAGAAAAATTCCATTAATACTCACTGACAACGACTGAAAACGGAAGTTTTAAAAATGGGGGAGAAGTGGGGGGTGCCAGTGGTCAGGGACACCACATGCAATGCAACCTTCCTCAGCTTCAGCTGCTCACTTGGATCACCTGAGTTTGCAAAAATTCAAATGTCAGGGACCCACTCCAGACCACTTATTTCAGATGCCCTGGCAACTGTAATTTTAGGAAACTTCCAGATGCTTCTAATATGAAGCCTGAGTTAATAACCCCTAGATGTAATGGAAAATACAATCATTTTAGAATCAGAGGTCTAGGTTCAAATCTTTGCCCCATCTCTTACGAATTCTGTGAGCTCATTTCCTTGTTTTCAAAGTTGATAATGTTTACCTAATACGTGTGAGGAATTACTAAGATAATACATGTAAAAGTCTTCAGATCTAGGACATCACAAGAATTTAGTAAATGTAATACAATTCCAGGTAAATTCTGTTCTTTTCTGAAAGCCATCTAATCTCTCCATGGCAACTACATGAAAAATATCCCTTTACAAGAAGTTCCTAACTTTTGAACAGTTCATTCTATGAATCTCCAGTTTAATTCTAGGCATGAAAAGAGAAAAGAAAAGGTGAAACAGTTGATAGAAGGATTGGTGTGCTCAAACAAGTTTTTATTTTGTAACATCTGCACAGACTTAAATCCATCAGACTATCTGCTCCTATCTATGTAGTTAATTAAGTACTGAAAGCTGTAAAGAATTAAAAAATAAAACAAAATAAAACAAGTACACAATAGGTTCTGTCCTTCAATTAATATGTAGTTGGAGAAGCCAAAGTGACACATGTAATATTATCACAAAGTGACACAACAAAATTATCACAGGTCTGATTTGTCGTTTATCTTGCACTGGCAGTGCTTAATGGCCCAAGCCCTCTCCACCCCACCCCCATGTCTTTAAATGGCAGATGACAGATGCTTAAGTAAAAAGCATGCTGAAGGCAGGCTGGTAAAGAAGCAGTATTAAACGACACACACACTAAAGTAAAGTTAGAGTGAAAAGTTGTGGGTTCTAATTATAGTAAGACCTCAGAGATGGGTTTTATTAGTAAAAACATACTTGCACAGAATTTAGCTAAGGTTTTAAAAATATTAAGAAAATATTAAAACCTTATGTGGGTTTCATGTTGTCCGGTTTTTCATAGCAACTTACTGAATAGTTATCCTCGTTTTACACAGGAGGAAACTGAGGTTCAGAGCAGGTAAATTATTTACCTGACATCAGCCAGCCAGGATACTCTCAGGGATACAGTACCATCTCAAAGAAAACTTTTAGCTACAGTTCTATAAATAAGAACAGTGCTTGCTTGGTAAAACTCCATGGTGGGTAAATTCAATATCCTGTAATTAACAGGAATCCAGGAAGTTATTAACGAATGGAATATTTACGTTATCAAAAACTCCAGAGTTCTGGGCTTCAAAATTCATGGAAGTGCCACGTATAACAGTTAAACAAATCTTGTCTCTGTTCACAGTTACAGATGACAATACTGAACACTTAACAGCAGCTGGTGCAGAAATAAATACTATTTGCTTCAACATGTTCATTAAAGTACAGGTTTTCAAAGAACAAGGAGATATGCACTGTGATAACCAATGGAAAACATCACTCAATTAGGAACAACCTCCTAAAAGAAGACAGACAATGATGTCTGAAACTGGAAAATTCAATTATAGTTCAATTATTAGGTAGCAGGATTATTCAGGAGGCATTTGATACAAAATTAATTATAACTCATACATTGCCAAAACAAAGTTGATTCTTAAAATTATATACATACCTTATAAATTAGGGCCCACCCAGTATTTTATACATCTTATTATGTCCTATAATGAGCTTATTTTGGACTAAATACTATTATTTTAAATGTATTTAGTAGTTTTTAGTGATAAGTCATATATATAACGTATTTAGTAGCTTTTAGTAATAAGTCACATAAAACGTATCCTACAAGGCAAAACATTTAATCAGGATTTCTAAGAATCCTAACAGAAAAAATGAGAATAGTTACTGAATTTGAAATTATTCTACGAGTGTTTCTCAACTTACTGATTTATAAATCAAATACTTAAATGCCATATAGTTTTCTTTTGAGTAGAGTAATACCTGTAAATATATTATAAAAATATTAGTGACAAAACTTCTAAATTTAAAGCCTTTCCCCTAACTCAATAGGGTTATGGAATTGTCTTCCCTCTCTTCCTATTTCTTAGAGATTAGAGCACTGACTGTGCTCTCTCATACACCCTCTCCTCACATTTTCAGTGGACAAATGGCAATATTTTTTATCTTGCAAAAAAATATGTAAAAGATGTTTTCATAGAGTTTTAAAATCCTAAATAAAAATAATTTCACCTTGGGGTGTCTGGGTGGCTCAGTCAGTTCAGGGTCCAACTCTTGATTTCAGCTCAAGTCATGATCTCACGGTTCATGAGTTAAAAGCCTCACATCAGGCTCTGCGCTGACCATATGAAAGCTGCTTGGGGTTCTCTCTCTCTTTCTCTCTCTCTGCTCCTCCTCTGCTTGTTCTCTCTCTCTCTCTCTTTCTCTCTCTCATAAATAAATAAATAAACATTAAAAAAATAATTTCAGAAGAAAAGGCAGGCTAATAGCACAATACCTGTAGGGGAAAAATCTGAAGTGTGTATTAACAAAACCAAGAAGCTAGTTTAAGAAAAAGAGCCAAGTTTCTGTGGCTCTTTTTCTTGTTTAGCTTTTAGTGTGGCTTACAGCAATTTAAAATGAAGTTAAATATTTTATGAAATTAACTCCAATTAAAAATACTGTTTGAGAAAGAAATAAACTATATGTCAAAAAAGCCCAGGTATCAAGGACAGCCTTAATTCTAAAGGGACCCTGTGGCAAGAAATGCTTGCTATACAGAAAGCTACTTTGAAGATAATAATCAGGACTTGAGGGAACACACTGTATCTTAGATGAAAAAATTTGTTTATTTTGCACTCATTTTTTAAATGAACTATTTCTCTTTTAGTTTTGGGGTTAAAATCTTGCAACTCTCTGAATACAAATTAAAACACTGGCATAGTTTAACTGTAAATGTGATTTTCACAAAAAAGAATTTCTGAGTCTTCCACAGTTTCTACAGCAATCAATGAGAAGAGACTTGCCATGAATAATGAGAAATTAGCACTGCTGTACAGCTATACTCACTTCTCTGGTTCAGAAAAAAACATCACTAATATACAGAATCCTGACATCCAGAAGTCATTACCACAGCCACTAATCAAATCTGGTCTGCAGAGACAGAGTAAACAGAATGTCAGGGGGCTGGGCTGGGGAGAAGAGGACTGAAATTCTGAAATTTTCAATAAAATTAATTTCTAGGTCTTTGTTAAAAAGTGCAGGAAAGAGATATCTGGAAATAGGTAACACACTGGCCAGCATTAATAACAAGTTGTTAAACTAAAATGTAAACCTGGCCATCCAGACCTACAAAGATAATGAAGGAATGGGTCAGAGACTAGGTCAATTTATATGAGAGGGAAGGAAAGGAAAGAGGTGCTAAGATATGCAGAATTAGATCAAGTGCCCAGTGGAGAGGGGGATAAAAGGAGGCAAAAGAGGGAAAAGGAAAAATATAGAAGACACATGTTACTTTAAAAAAGCACATCAGTCTTACTGAAATGACAGCATACTGTTTGTTGATTCATTTGTCACTAACAATCACTACAGCAAAAAAACAATAATCACCATCCAAAAACACTTAGGGCTAAGTTTACAATAAGAAGTTCATTTTAATTCACTTATATGCCAAATTCCTTTTGTTCCAAATATATCCCAAATGAGTCCTTGTAACAACTGAGCATACTAGTTCTCACGGGTTGGGCTGGTGAAACAGATGAGAAACTTCAAAAACAGGTTGGGCCAGGCTATGGACCTTCAAACATATCCTGCAAGGCTGCTCTGACAACAATGATAATTCATGTAAAGTGTCCAACACAGAAACTGGGTATTTCATAAGTGGTCACTGCTACCCTGAAGAAGAAGCAGTTTCAGCCATATCTTCTCTCTAGAGCAGTGGTTCTCAAATGGGACAATCTTGCCCCCAAGGGCATATTGCAATGCCTGGAGGTATCTTTTGCAAAGTCTGGAGGTATCTTTTAATATCACGATAGAGAGTGGGGAGTAGTGTGCTACTGGCATCTAGTGAGTGGGGAGAAAGACAGGAATGCTGCTAAACACCCCACAATGCATAAGCCAGCCCCCCTCCCTGCCTCTGCCCCAACACCAAAGAATTATCCACTCCAAAATATCTAGAGTGCTAAGGCTGAGGAATCCTGTTACAGAGCAGTGGTTCTCAAACTTTAGTGGATTACCATCACCTGGAAGGCTTGCAGAACTACAGGTTGCTGGAACCCTTGAGTTTCTGATTCAGTTGGTTTAGGGTACATTTTTAATTAGTTCCTAGGTAATGCTGATGCTTTGGACCCAAGTGTCTACACTCTGAGAAACAGTACTCTTAAGAAAAGTGATAAGGACAAAACAAAAAACCTTTAGGAAAGTAAGTACCTCTGGGGTTTTCTGTTCTCTTAAATCATGAAATTCTTAAGTTTCAAAACAAAACATTCATTTTTAAAAAAATAAGATGAACCATACATGCATATATACCTGTGTGTGTATAATTTTTTTTCACAAAGAGTCATGCTGTAAATTCAAATAGTAATGTTGATCATGGCTCCAACAATGAAAATCATTTATGAGACAGATGTTTGTCTGCATTTCCTCTACATGGTGAAGGAAAAGCTTCGTAAATCTTTCCACACTTATTTAGAAGAAAAAAATGATAGTATGTTAGAAGGTATAAATTTTTAGGAAGTTTTTTAACTGGACCAAATATAAATAAGAGATGATAAAGCAGTCATTTCACTGTAGATGATTTTAAATTGTATTTAAAAGGGCATTAAAAACTAAATCTTTGTGTTCCTATAACACTAGGAATTCATTAAAAGCATTTTCAATTATTAATCAGAGTTTAGACAATTAATCTAGTCATACTGATTTATCATATATCAACTGCATCTCATATATTTTCTACCACCAATGAACCCTGGGACAGATGACCATTCACTGTTATTAATGGACTGTTGCCAAAACCTTATGTTAGGATTATCTGTAGAATATTATGAAATAACTGTCTAAATGTTTTCACCAAGTTTTATTATTCATGATGTTCGCTGCCAAGTCTACCCAAAGAACTGTAAGAGGCTATGATCCAAATTATTACCAAATTTATTTATTCATTTAAATCATGTAATTTCTTGAGCAATCATTCTCCAAAGCCTAACAAAGTATCTGTATAGCTTTATATTAAAATGCAAATATATAAGCTTTTTAGATTTCCATCATTATTTCTAATTACAGAAAGTAGAGCACTGAGAGACTGATTTAAAAGATGTAATATAAGAAAGTAAAATGCCTGACAGTTCCACAGTAAAACTTAATTGAATGCTCAAGCAAGTTACAAATCTGCTTTAAGCAACTTTCTCACAAAGTTGTAGGTTCTGGAATGCCAAACGCACAGCTTTAGGCTGAACTCATTCACCTTATTTATTGGCAGGCAAGACAATGCAAATGCCTAAGTCAGCTGCATGCAGAAAGGAAAGCACCCAATAGTTAGTGGGTATAAAGAACTGCCAAACATCAGGAATATATGGAATTACTCTATATTTTGCTGCCTCTTATCGCTGGGGACACTATCATACCCTTAAAGGAGAAATAATAAAGATGGCACCTCTGAAAGTAAACGAGTATGAAATTAAAAGCTGCAGCATTCAATTCAAATTTATTAAGCCAACTCCACTTGCTGCCACACCCTCACAATACTTAACTCTAGCAATAACTAATGCAATACAGCTCTACATGAATGTCTCAGAGACATCTCAGCTTTCAGCCTCAAAGATGACCTCTTCAATTAAGGTTTGTTCCCCACCCCAAACCTGTTCTTCATCTAGTTATTTCAAATCACAGTATAAAGCACCACTATACATCTAGCTGTCCCAGTCAGAATCCAGAAATGATTCTTTCCCTTTTTTTACCCTAACCTTACAGCCAATCTAATAATAGATTCTATCTATTCTACCTCCATAACAAACCCCAAATTTACTGGCTTTTCTCCATTTCATCTTATACCTGGACTGAACACTACGGCCTCTCAACTTCCAATCTTGGCTCCTTCTTTTCCATTCTCCATTCAGCAGCCAGAATGTTCTTACATCCTCTTTGCATGTCATTACTCTCCAATGATTTGCCATTGGAGATAATATCTAAATTATCTTCCTTGTCTATACAAGGCCCTGCATCATCTAGTTCTTCCCCATCTCTCCAACCTCACTTCATGCCACCCTTTCCTCTTGGTCACTATTATCCAAGACACAGTGGACTTCTTCCAGTTCCTTAAAACATACCAAACTCTTTGTTGCCTCATGTCTTTGAAGCATGCTATTCCCTGAAGCAGCCGTTCTTTCTCATCGTTAAGATTTCAGCTTAAAGATAATCTCTTAAAAGAGGTCTTCCCTAACCACCTTAATATAAATAGGCCCAATCCCTCCTGGTATCTATTCTTAACATTTTGTTTATTGCTTTCAAAATAGTGTAAAATCAACTGCCAAAAGGATGTTTTGTGTCCCAGGAGACTTACAACAACGATATATAAAAAAAAGTGTCATTTTTCGTACACAGAAAAAAAGTGAGACTATAAAGGTAGAGGGAAAATAGAAAAGCAGACTAGAGAAAAAGAGGTATGTCAGAAAAAACCCTTACATTATCTGTAACTTCAAAAAGCTACAAACAGGATTATATTTGAAACTGCCAGCATTCTCTCACCTCAGGACCTCTGCCCTTGATGTTCCCTCTGCCAAGGAAGGTATTAACCCCAGATAAAGCATAGTGCTGGTTTGGATCTTTATATAATGTCATCCAATCAGTGAGACCTTCCAGACCATTCTGTTTAAAACAGCAATGCCCTATCCCCACCCAGTTCTTTCTCACCTTTCCCTGCTTTATTTTTCTCCCAGAGCACTTGCCATCATGTGACACACAAACTATTATGTATATATATTTCTTGTTGGTCTCTCCCACTAGAATTGTGGCTGCATAAGTGTAGAAATTTCAGTCTGTTTTATCACCAGGAGACCTTCACTAATTACTTGTTCAATGAATTAACGTTAAAATAATACCCATAAAACACGGACCAAGTTATATAAGAGCAACGTGATAGTTAATCTTATGGGTCAACTTGACTGGCCATGGAATGCTTTATTAAACATTATTTATAAAACATTATTTCTGGGTTTAACATTATTTCTGTGACTGTGAGAGTGTTCCCAGATGAGATTATTATTTTTTAAATGTTTTTATTTGTTTCTGAGAGAGAGAGAGACAGAGTGAGCAGAGGAGGGTCAGAGAGAGAGGGAGACACAGAATCTGAAGTAGGCTCCACCTGTGAGCTGGCTGTCAGCACAGAGCCCGTCGCGGGGCTCAAACCCACGAACCGTGAGATCACGACCTGAGCCGAAGTCGGAAGTCGGACACTTATCCGACTGAGCCACCCAGGTGTCCCCCAGATGAGATTATTAACTGAGTAGGTAAATTTACAGTAAACTGCCCACCTCAATGCAGGTGGGCATCACTAATCAGGTGAGGATCTGAATAGAGCAAAAGGCAGGGGAAGGAGGAGGAAGAAATTCACTCCTTTTTTTTCTCCCCACTGACAAAGCTGAGAGAACTCATGAATTGGACTGGGATTTAAACCATTGGCTCCCATAGTTCTCAGGACTTCTCTCTCAAACTGAATTACATTCTTTCTTCGATTTCCAGCTTGTACAGGGCAAATCATGAGACTTCTCAGCATCCATAAACATATGACCTAATTCCTCATAATAAATTTCCATATATATGTGTGTGTGTGTGCATGTATATACATAAATGTGTATATACATATATATGTGTATATACATATATGTACACACATTTATGTATATACATATACACACACATATATATAGAAATATATATGTATATTTCTAAAATTGGTTTTGGAGAACTCTAATACAAGTAACATGTAAGAATGGCAGGAAGGTCAACACTAAACAAAAGATGAGGCTTATAAAAAATAGTAAGGAAAACAAAATGAACTTTATAAACTATGTTTGGCAAAAAAGAATACATGGAGAAAATTATTGGGGAAGACAGTATCATATTAAAAGACAGAGAGGGGGTGCCTGGGTGGCTCAGTCGGTTAAGCGTCTGACTCTTGGTTTTGGCTCAAGTCATAATCTCATGGTTCTTGAGATCGAGCTCCACGTCTGGCTTGCGCTGACAGCATGGAACCTGCTTGGAATTCTCTCTCTCCCTCTCTGCCCCTCCCCTCTGCTCACTCTCTAAAAAGAAAAAAAAAAGGAGATAGAGAGAGAAAAAGAGACCTCAACTATTTGACTTCTGTTTAGCTTCCATTTTCTCTAATAATAGAATGATCTTCAAAGAAGAAAAAGAAAACTATACAGCTAAAGTGGAAACAATGCCCCTATAGGCTCAGAAATAATAGTACTTATGCTGCTTTTGTAGGTATGCTGCTTTAAATTATTAATTCAAGTCTTCGGGTAAAAGGGTATTACTTCAGAAGACATTAAAAGAACTTAAAGACAGGATTATAAAACCAAAACCCTAATCTTATCAAACAATGGAGAATAGGAGAGGTATCTGAGGTCAGGAGACAGGCAAATATTTCAACTTAAAAATATGAAGGAGGGGGGGCGCCTGGGTGGCTCAGTTGGTTAAGCGTCTGACTCTTGGTTTTGCCTCAGGTCTCATGGTTCCTGAGTTCGAGGACCACACCAGGCTCTGTGCTGACAGTACAGAGCCTGCTTGGGATTCTCTCTCTTCCTCTCTCTGTCCCTCCCACTTGCACTGTCTCTGTCTCAAAATGAATAAACTTAAAAAATATGAATGGATATTATCAACTAGTAAGCCTGATGCCAATCATAAGCAAAATTTTTATGTTTCTGAGCACTAAGAAAGTAAGACAGTATTAACAAAAATCAGCATAAGTTTTAACATATATAGAGCATCAAAGTGACACACATTCCTTTTTATAATAATATTAAGGAAGGCTGCCTGGCTGGCTCAGTCAGTGGAGCATGCAACTCCTGATCCTCTCTTGATCTTGAGGTTAGGGGCTCAAGCCCCATTTTTGGGTATAGAGATTACTTAAAAATAAATCTTAAAAAAAATTTTTAAACAATATTAAGGGACTGGGTATCAAAAAGTGATTTATCTTAAATGTAACAATACAGCAAAGATCTACTTTTGGATAATATATATAAGCTGTAAGAGTAGCTAGGCACACTCAAGAGTTTCTGAAGCATCTGGGAATCAACTTTGACAGTTCTCATTCTACTACGCATCAATTTCAACTAAACACTCAAGTCTTAACAGTTCTGTATCTCAAATTTTTCTCAAATCCACCCGCTTCTCTCTACCCTCAAAGGCCACCACTTGTAATATAAAACAATTAATCACCTCTCACCTAACTACTGGAATGGACTCCTAGTTGGTCTTTTAACTCCACGTTTGCTCCCTTCTAATTAATTCATTAACCACACTGCATTCAAAGGCATGTCTCTAAAAAGAAAAATCTGATTGTTATAGTCTTGCTTAAAATCTTTCAGTGGTCCCCTATCTACCCGACCTCACTCTTTGGGTATTAAGTTCAATATCATTAAAATAGCCTATAAGGCCCTGAATAGACAAGGTCTCGGTCTAACTTGCACTGTCAGGTCTCTGCCTAATTTACCTACTTGCCACTCTCGGTCTTGATCACCATGCTCTAGTCAGAAAGGCCTCCCTGAGCTCTCGGAACTTATTAGTCTCTTTTCTGCTTCTCTGCCCCACCCGGTCATTTCCTGTGCCTGGAACACTTTTATCCCAACCACCCTGCTCTCGATCCCTTCCTCTTTCCTCCACAAATGAAGTTATAAATGTAATAATTATATAAAGGATATCTGTTTAATGTCTGTCTCCCCTAACAGACTGTAAATTCTGAAGGAAGGACTCTGCCTGTCATATTCACCCCAGTGGCCCCTATGCCTAGGTGCAGTGCCAAGCACATGACAGGTTCCTGTAACTGACTGAACCAAACTACCAGGATCTGGGCATGACTCTCCTATAATGAATGTTGTTTCCAAGGCTTCATTAAACATCAGAGTATAAAATCTATGAAGAATATAAATCTATAAATAATATTTGTGGCACTGGATGAAAAAATAAAAATTCCTATGAACTCAACATGGGAGAGGGATGAGAATAGATGAAACAAGATTGGCCACATATTGATAACTGCTGAGGCTGGATGACAGGTATGTGGGGGCTCATTACACTATTTACTTTGCTCTTATTTACACAACGTAAGCTCAGTGTCCTCACAAGTGGTAAAAATCTGAATTTTGCTAAAGACAAACAGAAAGCTTACCAAATATGACCTTTTGTTCAGAAAAAAAGGTTCAAGAGAAGTACTTATGCCTTCTACTGACATTTCTCCTTAGGACCTCCTTCCATACCAACTACACCTAGAACAGCATCTGACACTAACAAAATCAGAGAAACTGAAGCTTCAAGATATAGAATTCAATCTTAAAATTTCTTCTCTCTGCTTTAGTACTCTTTCTATGACACCACACTTATTTCTGGAAAGTTACCTTCCACTCAAGTCTTGCTTCAAAGGGACAGGGAGGGGAGGAGGGAGAGGGAAGAAGGGAAAAGGGAGAAGGAAAGAGAGGGGGAGGGAAGGGGAAGGAAGAAGGAAGGAGAGGCAAGAGAGAGAGATTATCAACAGTAAATCTTCTTCCAAGAAGTCCTTTGGAATCAATTAAAAATATTTAGTCATCAGAATTCAGGTATGTATGATTACCACTTTATAGTCCTTGAATGTGAGTTTCATGAATTCTTATCACATTCACATTTATAAGGAACTCCAGTTGAGGGAGGAAAGTGATCTGTCAGACCACACAACTGATAAGATATAAAGAGCAGGTCCTTCTCAGACCAACAGACCTTCAGTCCAGTACTTACTCTACTATATGCAATTGATAAAAACAAAGCAATGCAATTATACAACCCAACTGTTTCTATCATACAAGCCTCCAAAGAGCTAAAACCACTGCATTTATTCTTTTATATCACCTAGCAAACACAAGTATTTTCTTTTTTAAAAATACTTTTTAATGTTTATCTATTTTTGAGAGAGACAGAACATGAGCTGAGGAGGGGCAGCGAGTGAAGGAGACACAGAATCCAAAACAGGCTTCGGGCTCTGAGCTATTTGGACAGAGCCTGACACAGAGATGGAACCCATAGACCACGAGATCATGACCTGAGCCGAAGTCAGACACCTAACTGACCGAGCCACCCAGGTGCCCCCAAACAAAAGTATTTCAAAAACGTTATGACTTTTATAAAAGTCACCTTTCAATAATCACTATTCCCTCTTAAAAACCGGTTTTAGGTTAAAATGGCATACTCCAAATAATTGATTACTCTAAAAAATTCCTCAGCTCAAAAGGATTAAGTACACTTTAGAAACCATGTAAATTTTCAACAGATTTAGCAGTCAAAACTTAGATTTATTTGAAGGGCTATGGAATTTATTTAATGATACCTTTTCTTTTTTAGTGTACTCAAAAAACCAAGGCTGAAAACTAAGTCATATGTTTAAAATATATTTTAGAGATTTCTTCAAATCTCTAAGCGTATAAGAAAATCTCTAGCTCATAAGAAAAACAGTTTGACATCTAATAGAAAATAGCCTGCACATGTAGTGACAACAGCCTCATATATAATAAAAATGTTACTTTCTTTTCTTTTTTGTGGTCATTAACGTGGTTTCACAGGGAGGTTAAATACTCTTATATCTAAAATGAAAACTCATAAAAAACACTGAAAGGCACAGTATGTCTTAAATGAGTTTTCTTGGTTTCAAAAGTTTTTCTTATTTCTCTTTCACACAGATCTGAAAAATTAAAATTAGCATTTGAAAGTATTCAAAAACTGTTTAAATCGTTGTTTAGTTGTTATGATCTACAGGTGCAGTTCTGAATGAAATAAATTTACCATCTGCTATGTCTCAATTTTGACCAATTTACAATTATACAAATCAAAAGGTGAAATATCTTTGTTTTCACAAACTAACAGGACCTTCTTTTGGATGGAAAACTTCTTAAACATAAAATCCATTTCCATAAATAAATTCGAACAAAACATTTCTTCCATTTTACACTAGTATTAAACTATTTATAAATGGTCGTTAATATTATTTCCTTACAGTGTTAAAAAGGAATAAAATAGTCATTCAGTCAATATTAATTCTGTCTGCTCTGGACTAGATGCTAGGGATTCAAAAATGTATAATACACTCCAAACAGGAGAAATGTATATTCTAGCAGAATTACATAAACCATCACTATATGAGAGTGATAAAACAGGAGAGCAAAAATGCACATAAACGGACAAGGAGCCCTGACAGCATGAAAACATGAGTAGTTCTGCCTCCGTGAGGTTGTAAGTCCCATGCACACAGGGTCCATGTTTGTTTTATCACTGCTGGATGGATGCTAACCCCTAGTAGTGTCAGGAACACTTTAAAGGAACACTTTAAATATCTGCTGGCTAAAAAAAAATTTTTAAAAAGAAGGCTTCAGATAGTAGGTGATGAGAGAAATAAGCATTAAAGCATAAGGAGGAATTAGACAAAAAGAGAAGGAAAGGGCATTCTAGGCAGAAGGAACTACTACACCCACCTTTCACCAAGTTACTTTAATGTAGGTAACATTCAACCTTTTATCCCAAAATAGATTCTCTACAAGCAAACTTTACCTAGCTAAAGATTTCCTAAATGAATATTTTAGATTTTAAAAAGTAGAATAAATAAACTACCAAGGTCACCAGTACCCACAGGATACTACACAAATGATTTTGAGTCTAAGTTCAATCATCACCGGTATAAAAAGACAGACCAAATATAACAGCTACCAAAATAATTTATAACTAAAAATAAAAATGGAATAAAGTGCATTTTAGCCATATACTATATCCAGTCAGATTTAATAAAATTCAATTTGAAAAATAACTTAATAAAATTTAACTTAATAAAGCTAACTTTAAAACAGTCATATGTTCAAGAAAGGATATGAGCTAAGACAAAAATAGGAAAAGAGGAATTTTACACCAGAAAGTAGCACTGAAGGCTGTTTTTAGGCTAAGTCTGATACACGAAGTTATACCAAACTCTGAACGTGACATTTTGAGTCATGCTTTAAGTCAATGATAAATAATGAACTGTTGGCTTGGTCAACCTTCTATGAGCTGGCAAATGCTTTCTAAAAGGGTCAGAAAGAGTAAATATTTTAGGCTGTGGGCCACATGGTCTCTGTCACAACTATTTAACTCAGCTATTGTAGCATGAAAGCTGTCATAGACAATACACAATTAACGGGTATGGCAGGGCTCTAAAAAACAGGTTTTATAAAAACAGGTAGCTGACCCAGGACCATGGTCTGCCAACCCTGTTCTAGGGTCTCAATAATTCTTTTCAAGACAGCTTTACTTCCTTTCATACACTTTCCCATAAACTGTACTAGTGTTTCAATAAAGCCTCTAAAGACACCTATGAGAGAACATAGCAGATATGCTCTTGTTTTACATATAAAGAAACTGAAGCTCAAAGGGGTTGAGTGAGTTGCCTATGGAGCCGCTAGGAGAGCTGAGACTAAACCACTCTTAACCAGCTCCCCCCTCACAGCCAAGCCTCCAATGTCCCAAGTGAAACACTTTAATCATCTTTAAAATCCTCTGCTGAATCCCTGAACTCTCTCTACAGCAGACTCACCCAGTTCACAACAGATTTCAAGAACACCTACTTAAATACCCATTTAAATTATTTACTTCAATTCTGAAGCCAAATTATTCTCAGATCTCTGCTCCCTTCACAAGATTCTAGCCTTCTTCTATTTAGGTTATCTTCTTATTCACAAGTCTCCTAAAATTTCATTTCATTTTTAAATAGCCA
>NW_027532594.1:2706614-2789032 GCF_008692635.1 Crocuta crocuta
GATTATAAACTCAAAATTTTAATTAATAGGAATTTGTATACTCAGTAAGATAAAGGAGGGGAAAGGCTGCCTTTGCAGAGCTTACAATCCAATTAAGAAACACCAAACATACAAATATAAAACTAAGGAGCAACTCACTGTAACTCAAATCTAAGAAACTAAGAGAAATGACAAAATTTAATTTACAGTACACACTGTCATAAAGTATGTATCTTTTGCACTACTGAAGTCTCAGATAATGCCCTGTTTTGCATAATGAAAGTTTAATAAATACTATAACTACAAATACCTCTTTGACATGGTAATAATATAGCCTCAAAGATAAAAATGGATCACATTTTTTAAAATTATGTTTTCAAGGGTGGAGTCAGGGGGAGAAGGTGGCTCTTCTATTTTATTCTGATTACTTGCCATTAAAGTCCAGCTTATTTTGGACTAATTTCCTATCTAAAAACAACTATCTGAACAAAATATAGGCAATCCTTGCTTTCCATAGTAGTGCAGGTCTGGAAAAGTCACTATAAAACCATGCAAAGCAATCTGAAAAATCAATGGTGTGGTCTTTAAAAATTGTCAACAAAACATTAAAAACTCTCTTTTTTAGTTATAAATGTATAAGAAAATGAAGTCAATAAAATTTATTTAGTACACTGTAATTTAAAACATGAGAAACACTGAGAATTCCAGAGTTTTATTTATTACTCTGTAAAAAAACTAAAGCACAGTTTGAATAGTACTTGCTTTTTTTAATAATTTTTTTTAATGTTTATTCATTTAGGACAGTGAGTGGGGGAGGGGCAGAGAGCAAGAAGGAGACACAAAATGTGAAGCAGGCTCCAGGTTCTGAGCTGTCAGCACACAGCCTGATGAGGAGCTTGAACTCACAAACTGTGAGATCATGACTTCAGCTGAAGTCAGATGCTCAACCGACTGAGCCACCCAGGTGCCCCGGTGCTTGCTTTCTTGACATATAACTTATAAGCGAGCATCTTTGCTAAACCATGTCAAACTGTCATATGCCTTTCTAGGTCTGGATCAACTTCCAAACATGTCATCATTTGCACTTCCAATGTCATGAAATATCTTTGAGAGTTCCCATAATGCTAAGTTTTTTGCCAGCACCACTTCCTCTGGGATAAATTCACTCTTTTTCGTCACAATCACTTTCCCCATTCATGTGGAAAAGTTCACCTTCACTAAGTTCCTGTGGCTGCATATCTAGTGTCTCAAAAGATGGGAGTGTTAACATGCCCATAGTCAGCTGTTTCTTCTATGATTCCATTACTCCTATAAAATCCCACGACCAGCATTATCACTTTCTGTATCTTTGCTATACTTACTTTCATCTTTCTTGGTCGATTCCCTCTCTCAGTTATCCACTTTCATAAAATGTTATATGGGTGTATCACTGGAGACAAGGAGGGAACACAACTACATGCTTTGCTGTCTGTGGGTAAACTAAGTAACAGATAAGTAACAATGATTCACTGACAGACACTGAAATAAGTGATGTGACTGGTCTACGATCATGATGCATCTATGCTGTTAAATGACTCATGGACTAAAGAGCTAGCAATAAAGTTTGTACTTTATATAATTTCAGTAACCATATGATAGTAAGTGAAATTTGAACCGTATTGGTAAGGAGCTGGTATTATTTAACTAAAACATGTTAGCTACTGGACTCATGTAAAACAACAGCTGCCTGTAAAGACAACTGGCGGGGGGAGGGTTGGCAGGCAATCAATGCAGGCAAGATTAAGAGGCTATAATTCCTAAATGACAGAGAATACAGAGATGAGCTGCAGATTCCTCTCAGCTTTTTCCTTGAATGTATTTTCTAAATCCCAGCCAGGAGAGAAAGAATCCAAGCACGGAGCCATACTGTTCTGAGAAAGCAGGGGTTGGAGTCTGTGCCCTAGCAGGGAGAGCACCTAGCAGTGTGTACTTTGGTACGCACACAGTTTGTTCAGTTGCAATTCCAGAGAGATGACTAGCAATGAGGGCACTTTCTCCAGCAGCTAAACACAGGAGGTTTATATCAGCTGGTGTCATGGGCAAAGCAATCATCCTAATATTAGCGAATCCACAAAGAGAAGGATGTTGGAAGAATACGATGTTAGGGATGAGTGAAGGCAGTTACTTCTGTAGCTAAATTTTGTGCATAGAGGCTGGCATTTAAACTTGTACCACGAATCCTAAGACGCACCAACTACTCACAGGGTTAGTTATTTCATACTTTAAAAAGTTATAGTCTGAAAAGTAAAAGTCTGAAATTAAACACTGTTATATTTACCATTTTGTAATCCCATCCAGAGCTGCTTATGATCTTTTTTCTGCATTTCATTGATTACTTGACTTTTATGCTTTAATGCATCAGCTTCTTTCACACAAGACATAAAATGAGCTTCAATTGCATCCTTAGATGGACAGTGCAGAAGGTCCTTTTCTGGAAAACTCTATCAAAGGAAAAAAATACACACATAAAACAGGTATACAAAATACAAAATTAGCTTCGTAAAGAACTGTATCTCCCTCAATTATCCAATATTTTTAGCAAACTATCTGTTAACTTTCCAATAAAGAGATTTCAGTACAACTCCAAATACTTTTTAAATTAAGTTAAAAATCTTTAGCTACTTGGTGTATTTTGTATTTTTTCCAAATAATCCTTATGTAACATGATATGTGTTTAAAACAACAAAAAATAAGACTATGAAGGGTTAATAATTTTAAAAATAGCTCTTTGGCTTGGCCGTACCTAGTGCTGACAGGAATGTGGACTACAACTTGCAGACACTGCTAGTGAGGATGTAAAGCAGTGCAATCACTTTGGAAAACAGACTGGTCATTTTTTGGAAAAGGTAAACATACGCCTTCCATCTGATCCAGTCATTCTACAACTAGGCCACTATCTAAGAGAAACAAAAACATATTTCCAAACAAAGAATTGCATGCGAATATTCACAGCGGCCTCATTTCTAACAGCCAAAAATCAGGAAATATCCTAAATGTCAACAGGTAAATGAATACATAAATTGTAGCATAAACTTATCAAAGTGTACATTTTTAGTATGTTTAGTTTGATGCATGTCAATTAGACCTTAATGAGGCGGTTAAAATGCAGCTTTTAAGGTCAATACCAAAATTTATATCCTATACGTCATTGAATCTTTCAGGCAGGTGAGGCAAAGATCACTAGACAGATAAGCAGTTATGTAAATTAGATGACTAATGCTCTTTTCACTGGAAAGAAAGATAATAAGAGCCAACCTTAACTGAACACTTATGTGGCAAACATGGTATAAGACTATTTATATGGACTATGTATCTTCATAACAATCCTGAAGGTAAAACCTATTGTTATTGCTATTTCACACATTAAAAAATTAACTAATTAAGAAGTTCAGGGAGTAGAAAGAATCGCACAGCTTGCAAGTGGTCAAGCGAGGATTAGTCTGACTCAAGAGTCCCAGTTTTTAACCACTATGCAATACCACTTCCTCCCTAAGACCTGAATACTTAAGGTAATGATCAGAATTCGAACATTATTTTACCAAAAGTCGTTGTATTAGTCCTCTGGTAAAAACTGAGACAAGTAATAATGGCAGAAAAAAGCATTTAGTGATAGCCTATTTGGATTCAATTAATAGCAACATTCAACTACCTCAGTCATGGAAAGCTTCTGAATGGCAAGGAAACTTATAATACATGCCCTCCTACCAAAAGAAAAGGTACTTTACTACCTACTGGTATCTCCTAAAATACATTTTTTAAATGCAAATAATCAGTCATACCTCCTTCTGTTCTAATAAGAATTTGACTGCACGGATCTGCTGAGTAAAAAGGTAAGCCATTATTTAACTCCCCACTGGTCACAGCTGCCTGGAGAAGAGAACAGCTGAGACAATCAAACTGTCTCTCTAGGTACAAAGGGATTTTTAGATTCATGGTGCTATTGAACTAGAAATCCATGAAGAGTGAAGGCAGAGATTTTTAGACATAGACACATAAAGGCAAAGATGATGACAAAATATAAAAGTCTGTAAAAATGAAAAGGCAAAAGAGATTAGGAGAGCGAGAAAGGCAACACTAAAAGACAGGAGAGGGTATGGATGGCAGAGAGAGGGTCCCTGCCTCAATCACCTTTACAATCAGCTGTATTTGTTTTGCTTAGGCTAAATTGAAGGGATTTGTTCTGGCTTCCTGACCAGGGTAAACAATAAAATGTACATCATATCAATTCTACGATACTCAAATTAACATTATAATAATTATTTCTATTTAAGAAAACTTTAACTTTGTTATACTTGGTCTCTAAATTTAGAATGGGTTTTTCAGATACTGTACAGTTCTCGGTGCTAACTGTCCATTCTGGTTATGTATGAGTGGCAGCAAATATGAAAATCCATACTCCAAAGGATTACTTTCACATAGCTTGAATTTATGACCTATTTAAGCTTAAGTATTGTTAAAATTTCTTAAAATTGTGTACACTCTGAGTATGAAAAAAAAACCTTAAGATCTGTCAAAACTAGTGGTTTAAGAAATCAGAGGGAAAATCCCCCATTTTCTAGTGTTGCTTCAGCATAGGCTGCTAATCCCCTCAAAGGCTCCTACAATCAGAAAAGATACTGAAGTTTTGCTTTCCTCAGATTTCTACTGTTGTGTATGTTTCTAAATTTAACCAATGTGGACACCCATAATTGATAGCTGACAATTACAAATGACTAGTCTTTATTGCAAATGAGAGGTATATCAAGAGTGCAGGTATTTATATATGTATGGTTCAAGAGAGAATATTCTCTATCACTAGGAGGAAAGTGAACTATTTAATAAAATGAAATTAAAGGAAACATGAAAGCAGTAACAGAAAGAGGAAATATCTACACAGGCAGTCACAGCAGCTGAATTAATTGTGGCAATGAATAAAGTGACAGATGTTTCGGTCAAAGCCCCCTCAGCTCCTGCTCATGAAATCTTCTTCCTTCCATGATCAGGTTGTGGTGGGGTGAAAAATCTTTTCTTAAAAGTTTCACAATAAAATTCCAGACAGACTCTTGATTCATTACATTTCTAATATCTTTTTACATATATTAGCAGTTGTGTATAAGTGCATTATCTTCTCAGTCCAAACAAATTCTTGCAAATACAGGTAGAGTCTGACACCATGTTTACTTGCTTTCATTAATCTTTCAAGTCAAATGCCTAATAAACTAATCTAATTTCACTTAAAAAATTTTTTTTAATATTCATTTATTTTTTAAAGAGAGAAAGACAGAGAGTGAGTGGGGGAGGGACAGAGAGAGAGGGAGACATAGAACCTGAGGCAGGCTCTAGGCTCTGAGCTGTCACAGAGGCCAACACAGGGCTCGAATCCACAAACCATGAGATTATGAGCTGAGCCTAAGTCAGATGCTTAACCAACTGAGCCACCTAAATGCCTCACTCTAATTTCACTTATCAGAAGTAATCTGGAAAATACCACTTACTTAGATATTACTGCCAGTATCTTTTAATTAAAATATTAATCCAGGTGGTCTGGAATACATACATAAACATTAGATAACCTAACAACACTAAACTGAATCTACTCACAAGTGAGAAAAAAAGCTTTTCAATTTATTAATAACATTGCAAGTTTGACACCAAAAGCTAAGACAACAAAAGCAAAAACAAACAAGTATGACTACAACAAAGTAAAAAGCTTGTGGATAGCAAAGAAAACCATCAACAAAATGAAAAGGCAACCTACTGAAGAGGAGAAAATAATTTAAAATCCTATATCTAGTAAGAGAAAAACATCCAAAATATACTTAAAAAAATCATACAACTCATCAACAAAAAACAAACCATCCAATTAAAAAATAGACAAATACATGAACTTATTTTCCAAAGAAGACCTACATATGACAAACAGGTATATGATGCTCAACATCACTAATCATCAGAGAAATGCAAATCAAAACCACAATGAGATATCACCGCACTATTACAATGGCTATTAACAAAAAGACAAGAAATAAAAAACATTGATGGGGATGTTGAGGAAAACAACTCTATTGTAATGAGAGTGGGAATATAAATTGGTGCAGACACCCTGGAGGTTTCTCAAAAACTTAAAAATGAAATCACTATCTCAGAAATATGTCTGCATTCCCACGTTCACTGAAGCATCATTTATAGTAACCAGGACATGTAAACAACATAACTGTCCACTGACAGATGAATGGATAAAGATGGGGTATGTGTATATACACATACACATATATACATAATAGACTATTATTCAGTCATTTAAAAAGAACAAGATTTCTGCATTTGTAACATGGGTGGACCTTGAGGCATTATCTAAGTGAAGTAAGTCAGAAAGAGAAAGACACATGCCAGAATGGTCTCACTCATATATGGAATATAAAGGGGGGGGTGAAGCTCACAGATACAGAGAATAAACTGGTAGTTTCAGAGGCAGTGGTTGAGGGCTACACAAAAAGAATGAAGGGGATCAAAAGATAAAAACTTCCAGTTATGAAATAAGTAATAATTACATAGGGGTATAATGTACAGCTTGATAACTACAGTTAAAAATACTGTATTGTAGGGGTGCCTGTGTGGCTCAGTCAGTGAAGCATCTGACTTTGGCTCAGATCATGATCTCACAGTTTATGAGTTCGAGCCCTGCTTTGGGGAAGCTCAAGCCCCCCTTCGGGATCTGTGCTGATGGTGTGGAGCCTGTGTGAGATCCTCTCTCTCCCTCTCTGCCCCTTGCTCACTCTCACACACACACACACCCACTCTCAAAACAAATACTGTATTGTATATTTGAAAGTTGCTGAAAGTAAATCTTAAAAATTCTCATCACAAGAAAAAAATCTGTAACTAGGTATGGTGACAGATGTTAACTAGTGATCTTTTTGCAACATATACAAATACTGAATCATTATGCTGCACACTCAAAACTAATATAATGCTGTATGTCAATTAAACATCAATTTTTTAAAAATACTGTAAGCTTTATTAAGACAAGTAAAACACAAATTCTCCATATGATCCATAATGAATCTAACACCCCCTTAAAAATGCAGCAGTTGCTAATACAGTGTTATGGACTCAATGTTTGTGTCCCCCTAATATTTGCACGCTGAAGCCCTAATCCTCGGTATGGCTGTATTTGGAGATGTGCCCCTAAGGAATCAATTAAGGTTAAATGAAATCATACAGGTGGGACCCTGATCCAACAGGATTAGTGTCCTTCTAAGAAAGACAGCAGACAACTCATTCTCTCTCCACACACAAGAAGGAAAGGTCATGTAAGGACATGGAGAGAAGGCAACCATCTGCACACCAGGAAAACAGCCCTCACCAGAAATTGAATCTTGCTGGACTTTAATCTTGGATTTTCCAGCTTCCTGAACCGTGTGTGAGAAAATAAATTTCTCTTTTTAAGCCATTCAGTCTGTGGTATTTTGTTACGGCAAAATAAGCAAACTAACATACAGAGCAATGTTATTTTATTTGACTGTTGAGTCACCTCTAATAGCACACTCCACATTCTGACAGGGAAAATACAAGGCCATAGTTTAAAGACTTACTTTTATAAAATCTTAAAATTGTCTTCTAAGATCACTTTGGTGTGTGCAAGTGGGGATAGAAAGGGAGGGGATTTTTCAAATGTATCTTTTAAAATATAATTTTCAGGATGAGAGAAGAATATGCCATGAAAGTTAATGAACTCAATGCTAAAATCAGCACTAAAATTTGTTAAACTTTCTTGATTTTCTTAAATCTTTTTAAAGACTTTATCTTTTGAGAGATAGAGAACAGAGCAGGGGAGGGGACAGAGAGGGAATCACAAAATCCAAAGCAGGCTCCAGGCTATGAGCTGTCAGCAATGAGCCCTGCACAGGACTCGAACTCATGACTGTGAGATCATGACCTGAGCCCAAGTCAGACACTTAACCGTCTGAGCCACCCAGACACCCCTAGGACAGCTTTTTTTTTTTTTTTTTTTTAAATTTAGTTTGTTTTTGAGAGACAGAGAGAAACAGAGGGCAAGTGGGGCAGGGGCAGAGAGAGAAGACAGAAAATCAGAAGCTGATTCCAGGCTCTGACCTGTCAGCACAGAGCCCTATGCAGGGCTTGAACTCACGAGCTGCAAGATCATGACCTGAAACGAGATCATGACCTGAGATGAGATCACGACCTGAGACGAAGTCAGACGCCCAACTGACTGAGCCACCCAGGCGCCCCATTTAAAGACTTTATTTTTAAGTAGTCTCTGCACCCAATGTGGGGCTTGAACTCACAACCCCAAGATCAAGAGTTGTATACTCCACCGACTGAGCCAGCCAGTCACCCCGGTTTTCTTAAAGTTTCTAATTTTACCAAATCCAATCTACAAACTTACCTTCAACCAATCATCTCCTTCTCTCTTGGCAGAATCTAAGGAGTATCTACCATACTGTTTGCTTATATCCCATTTTTTTGAATCTTTGAAACCCAAAGCAATTTATTATTCCCCTCTTCCTATAAATCATCTTGAACCATTTTCTTTCTAATCAGTTTCCCATTAGTTGTTAGTAAAAATAAAACATGTACCCAAAACAAAATTAAAAAAACTTTCAACTTCCCTCTGGCTAGAGTCTTCTCTCCTCTCCCTTTCAGAGCCACCCTTTAAGGTGACCAAGCTGGAAGTCAGCTCTTATTATCCATGTAATCTGTCTGCTACCCTCACCACTCTTGCAAACTGCTCTCTTGAAGGTCAACAATGATACCTTTCAGTCCTTGTTTTACGCCCTCACTGAACATCTAACATCTTTGAATATCCTCCTTGAAGCAGTCATCTTCAAGTCTGTGATACCACACTTCTCATTTTTCTCTTATCTTCTCTCATTCTCATTTGCAAAAGCCTATTCCAGCACGCCTTTCCTTAAATGTTGGTATTTTTCAAGTTTCTAACCTAGACCCTCATTGCTTTGTTCATTCCATAGTCCCCTTCATAAGCTTTCCTGCTTCCACATCATTTATGGACTAATAAGTCTTGACATCTGTCAGAGCCAAAATTCTTCTCATGATAAGGACGCATACACTCATTAATCTAGTAGATATGTCAGTAGGCATATGAGACTTCAACAAGTCCAAAAGTAAACAAATGCCTCTCTGACTCCTCCTCCCCACCTCTCACATTCAGTCAAGTTCTACTGAGTCCACATCCTAAATAGATCCGAATCCATTCACTTTCAACATTCCCAGAGCCGCTTTCCTAGTACAAACTAACAACTATCTGATATTTCTGAGAAGCCTTGCAGCTGGGTCCCACGTCCAAAATCTTAACCTCTTTAATTCATTTTTCACAACTGGAGTCAGAGTGATTTTCCTAAAATGTAAATCAGATCTTCTCAATCAGCTGCTCTGCTCTACTTTCAGAAAACAATCAAACGTCTCCCAAAGCCTTTGAGGTTCTAAAAGACATCTCTGCTAACCTCTTCATCATAATCTCTTGCTCCCACTTCACATATTCCATTCTCTTTCCCTTCTCCCACACACATATTCTCTGCTCTGATGATCTTGATTATCTGTCACCTACTCATTCTTTCAGCCTTACTCTCTCATTTCTGTGCCTGTACACAAAATCTCTCCTCTGCCTAGGACACTCTTTCTCCTTGCCTATCATTTGACCACTTACACAACTACAAAAATATCCTCCTCCATCTTCAGGTTCAGTTTTTACATCACTTCCTCCAGGAAATTTCTTACATCCCAAGTCTAGGTTAAGTTCACAAAGTTCACACACTTAAGTCTATAACATCACTTACATTCTTATGTCACACTACTTTTTTTTTTTTTATGTTTTATTTATTTCTAGGAGAGAGAGAGAGAGAGAGCGTGAGCAGGAGAGGGTCAGAGAGAGAGGGAGTCACAGACTGAAACAGGCTCCAGGCTCTGAGCTGGCAGTCAGCACAGAGCCCGATGCGGGGCTCGAACCCACGAACCGCGAGATCATGACCTAAGCGAAAGTCGGACGCGTAACCGACTAAGTCACCCAGGCGCCCCTATGTCACACTCTTTTTAACCTCCACAAGGCAGAGACCATGACTGTTCTCACCTGTCCTTTATCAATAAACTTTTTAAATCAAGTCAACGTTATTGATTCACACAGAGTGAAATGCAGAAATTTTAAGTATACCGATAAACAGTTAAATCTGCCCAAATAAGATATACAATATTACCATCATCACACCCAAAGTGTTCTTTGGTGCCCTTTGCAATCAGTTCCCTCTCATTTTGACCCAGCTGATCTGATTTGTAACACAAGATTAGTTGTGCCTGCAAAATAATCACATACAAACAGAATCATAAAATGTAGTATTGTATAATCCAGCATCCTTTACTTAGCACAATACTTTTGAAATTCATCTGTGTTACTGCATGTATAGAGAGTTCCTTTCTGCTGTGTAGTATACCACTGAATTGATAAACCAGTTTATTCATCCAAAAATCTAACATTAAGATTGTATCGAGACTGTGACTATTATTAAGAAAGCTGCTATGAACTTTAGTGTACAAGTCTTTTGCGAACGTGTTTTCATTTTTCTTGGTTATTTACCTTGAAACAGAAATGCTGGGTCACAGAATAAATGTATGGTTAACATTATGTAGAAACTGACAAATTGTTTTCCAAGGTGATAGTACAATTTTACACACTCAACAAGGTATGAGAGTTCTGGTTGCTCCATGTCCTCAAACTTGGTGCTGCCAGTCTTTTTAATTTTCGTCATTTTTTTAAAGCAAAATATGGAACTCTTCACAACTTTGTGTGTCATCCTTATCTCCTCTGTCTCATTCCAATTCCAGTTCATACGCTGCCAAAGCAAGCACTCACTGTGGTTTTAATATGCACTTCCCTGATGACTAAAGGTGTTGAGCATCTTTTCATGTGCTAACTGGTTATTCATATATACACATACATATATTATGTGAATATATATCAATAGTTTATATGTATATATACCCACATTTGTGTATATACACTGTTCAAGTTTTTGGATTGGTTCCAAAGCCAATGATACATTAGAGAACAATCTGAGCAATGTGAATTTCATATTTATTTTTATAAATACTGTCCACCAAAAATAATACTTGAATAAAGAAACTGCACCCAGCTAAACCGAGCTACAAAATACACAAAACACACACACTTCCGCAATGCGCCCGCCTCCTCGATTCCCATTACAAGCTACACTCATTCACAGTTGATGTTACAGTCTGGTTTGAGACAACTTTCCTTCCACCACTTCACAATAACTGACAAGCTGCAAACCTTTCCAATGTTCATTTTTACAAGCAAACTTCCAGTTTTTTAAATATAACATGCCATATTTGTTGTATTTATGTACTTACCCATTTAACATATGTAAAACTGTGTTTTTATTAGATTCCTATCTTTTTTGTCACTAGTAAAGTTTTCAGTTTTGTGCCCTTAATGAATTATCCCCTTAAGTCCTGTGATTTTTTTAACGGGATATTGTTTCTTACGAATACATTTTGCAGTAGAGTAAAACTGCCTGTAGAGGTGGTGGGAGTAGACACCCTTACCTTTTTCCTGATCTTAGAGTGAAACATTAAGTAAGCCATCATTTAGCATGATTTTAGCTATAAGCTTTTCATATTTACTGTGTCAAATCAAGGAAATTCCCTTCTATTCTTAAATTTGCTAAGTGTTTTGAGAACAAATGGATACTGAATTTTGTCAAAAGCTGTATGATTTTTCTAATTTTGTTTGTAAATGTGCTGAATTACATGGATTCATTGATATCTGAAAGCTAAATCACCCTTGTATTCCTGGGATAATATCAACACAGTCGTGGTATATTGTCCTTTTCCTGTATTGCTAGACTCAGTTTTTTAGCATTTTCTTGAGAGTTTTTGCATTTATGTTCATGAGGGATATTGGTCTGTATTTTTTTTCTTTTAATATCCATTACACATTCTGGTATCAGTTACTCTGGCCTGTTAAACAAACTGGGAAATAGTCCCTCCCCTTCTATTTTCTGAAAAAAGTCTGTAAAGATTGATACTGTTTATTCCTTAAATATGTGATAGAATTCACCAACAAAACTTCATGAATTTTAATTTATGAGAAAGTTTTTAAATTACAAATCTAACTTCTATATACATTTAGGGGCTATTCATATCTGCTATTTATTGGGTCATTTTTGGTAAACTGTATTTTCACTGAGTATGTCAATTTATCACATTTGTTGGCACAAAGTTGTTCATTATTTTTCTCATTATCTTTTTATTTATTTTTTTAATTTACATCCAAGTTAGCATATAGTGCAACAATGATTTCAGGAGTAGATTCCTTAATGCCCCTTATCCATTTAGCCCACCCCTCCACAACCCCTCCAGTAACCTGTTTGTTCTTCATATTTAAGATTCTCTTATGTTTTGTCCCCTTTCCTGTTTTTATATTATTTTTTGCTTCCCTTCCCTTATGTTCATCTGTCTTGTATCTTAAAGTCCTCATATGAGTGAAGTCATATGATATTTGTCTTACTCTGACTAATTTTGCTTAGCATAATACCCTCTAGTTTCATCCACATAGTTGGAAATGGCAAGATTTCATTCTTTTTGATTGCCGAGTAATACTTCATTGTATACATATACCACATCTTTATCCATTCATCCATCAATGGACATTTGGGCTCTTTCCATACTTTGGCTATTGTTGATAGTCTCACTATCCTTTTAATGGCTATAGGATCTGTAGCCATATTCCATTTTTCATTCCTGGTATCAGTGTAAATTGTGTTTTCCTACTACAGAAAGTTTTTAAATCCCCCTAAGCATGGTTTTATATAAAGCTCACAAATTTTAATTATGTTGTGTTTCCATTATCATTTGGTTTGAAATATTTTTAAATTTCCCTTGTGATTTCTTCTGGAATCAACTTCCATTTAACGGAACACAGAATACCACTTTTGGTATTCTTCACTCCTGTCTATAGCTTCTTTCAGTGCTTTAAGATGTCACTGCATTGCATTTTGATTTCTCATAAGACATCATCCATCATTCATCATCACTCACTGTTCCTTTTATGTCATGTTTCTTTTTTTTTTGTAGCAGCTTTCAAGATTTTCTATATATTATTGGCTTTTAGTAGTTTGATTATGATATGCCTAGGTATGCTTTTCTACATATTTACTTGCTTAGAATTTCCTGAGCCTCTTCCAATACATAGATTGTTTTCTCCCTCAAATATAAAAAAAATCACTAACCACTATTCCTTTTTATAAATTGAGAATTTAGATAATATCTGTTTAAAATTCACCATTTAAAAAAATACATTTCAGTAGTTTTTAGTATATTCACAAAGTTGTACAACAATCACTACTATCAAATTATGTTAACTCCAGAAAGAAACCTCATATTTATAAGCAGTCACAGTAATTTACTTTCTGTCTCTATAGATTTTGCACATTCTGGACATTTTCATATAAATGAATCCCAATGTGTATACAACATGCAGCCTTTTGTGTCCTCCTTTCACTCAGCATGACATTTTAAAGTTCATCTATGCCATAGCATATATCAATACTTCTTCCTTTCCATGACTAAATTATAAAAGTTGACCCTTGAACAATGAGTGGTTAGAAGTACCAACCCACACCCTCCCTGTGCAGTTGAAAATCTGCACATAACTTCTGACTGCCCCGAAATTTTAACTACTAATAACCTGAATGGAAGCCTTACCAATAACATAAACAGTGAATCACCTATTTTGTATATTTTTTATACACTGTACTTTATAATAAAGTAAGCTAGAGAATAGAAAATAATAAGGAAAAGAAAATATATTTACAATAGTGTAAACACTGTACTACGTTTATTAAAAAAAAAAAAACCTGCATGTAAGTGGGCCCACGCAGTTCAAATTCATGTTGTTCAAGGGTCACCTATATTCTATTGTATGGCTATGCATTTTGTTTATTCATTCATCAGTTGATGAGCACTGTGTTACTTCCATTTTTTGGCTATTATGGCTAATGCTGCTATGAACATCCATGTACAAGTTCTTCGGTGGACATATGTTTTCAATTGGGGTATATAACTGGCTTATGTACTATTTATATATCTATTATATAACTATAGTATATAACTATTACTGGAATTGGTGGGTCATATGCCAAGTCTCTCATTTGAGGAACCACTAGACTGTTCTCCAAAGCAGCCACATCATTTTACACTAGTAATAGTAACATGTAACATATGAGAATACCAATTAATCCACATTCTAACACCTGTTATTATCCAAATTTTAGATTATAATTATCTTAGCAGGTTAAAGGGATAATTCAATGGTGTCTTTCTCTGCCCTTCTTTGATAACTATTCTGAGCATCATTTCACATGCTTGCTGGCCATTTACATATCTTTGGAGAAATGTCTACTCAAATACTTTGTCCAGGTTATTTTGTTGTTTTTTTACTTTGGTCATTTTTAATTGGGTTATTTACTTTTTTATTATTGAATCTAGGAGTTCTTTATATATTCTAGACACTAGACTCTTCTTCAATAATATGATTTTGCAAATATTTTCTCTTATGGGTTTTTTACTTCCTTTGAAGCACAAAGGTTTTCATTTTGATCAAGTCCAATTAACCTGTTTTTCCTTCCTTTGATTTCAGTGTTATACCTAAGAAATGACTGCCTAATCCAATGTCATAAAATTTATTTTTTTTTCTAAAAATTTTATAATTTTAGTTCTTACGTTTAGGTCTCTGATCCATTTCAACTTTTTTTTTATAGAGTCACTTTCATTCTCTTACATGTGGGTATCCAGTTTGCCAGCACAATCTGTTGAAAATCTATTCTTTCCCTCACTGAACTGCCTTGGCACCCATATAGAAAATCAACTGCCCCCAAATGTATGTTTTAGTCTTGACTCTCACTTCTACTCCATTGATTTATGTTTGTCCTTAGGCCAATACTATGGTGTTTAGGCTACTGTAGTTTTGTAATAAAGAAATGGGAGTCTAATCAGGGCACCTAGGTATCTAAGCCAGTCAACCATTCAACTCTTGATCTGGCCTCAGGTCACGATCTCAGTCAGGCCACGCATCAGGCTCTGTGCTCACAGTGCGGAGACTGCTTGGGATTCTCTCTCTCCCTCTCTCTGCCTCTCACCTGCTTACACAAACACATTCATACATGCGACTCTCTCAAAATAAATAAATAAATAAACATTAAAAAACAGTTAAGGGGAGCCCAGATGGCTCAGTTGGTTAAGCATCAGACTTTGGCTCAGGTCATGATCTCACAGTTCATGAGTTCAAGCCCTGCACTGATCTTTGCTGTAAGCACAGAGCCCGCTTCAGGTCTTCTGTCTCCTCTCTGCCCCTTCTGTCTTCTCTCTCTCTCTGCCCCTCTTCTGCTCATGTTCTCTCTCTCTCTCAAAAATAAACATTAAGAAAAAAAATTTTAATGGGAATCTAATCATTATTTCTTAAAAACATCTTTCTGAATCCTTCCTTCCTTCCTCTCCTCCTAGGACTCTAAGTACGTATATACGAGATATGTGAGACTGCTTGATATTATCTAAGAGGTCATCAGGACTCTGTCTCCCCCTCTACCAGTACTGATTTTCTTCTCTCGTTTCTTCATATTGGATACTATCTACGGGTCTGACTGTGAGTTCACAGAACCCTTCCTGTGTAATCTCCAATTCACTATAAGCCCATCCAGTAAATTTTTCATTTCAGATACTGTTCTTTACAGTTCTATAATTTTGTCATCTTATTTTAAATCATTCAGTTAATAGTTGCTTTAATTCATTTGTCCTAATTCCAAATGTGTGTTATCTCTGTGTCAGTTTCTATCTGTAACATTTTCTCCCTTGATATGGTTTAAATTTTCCTGTTTGCATGTGTTACGAGTAATTGGTTGTATGCTCAACACTATAAATATGGTGTGAGTTTTCTAGATTATATTATCTTTCTTGGTGAGTACTGTTCTGCCTGGTGCCTCTCTCTATGATCCCAAGAAGGCCTAATTTTAGGCCTTATTAGAGCAAATCCAGAGCAATCCTTACCCTTTAATAGAAATGGCCACCTTTTTTCTGTAAAAGGCTAGACAGTAGAATATTAGACTTGTGGGCCATACAGTGTCTATAGCAGTGCTCAACTTTGCCCTTGTAGCCCAAAAGTAATATGTAAATGAATTAGCATTGATGGCTGCATTTTAAAACAAATTTAGAGTCACTAGAATTTATATTCCATACAATTTTCAAGTTTCACAAAATACAATTCTCACATCATTTTTTTCAGCCACTAAAAAATATAAAAACCATTCTTAGTCCACAAGGCATGGGAAAACAATCAGTAGGCTACATTTAGCACAGACCATATGCTAATCTTGCTCTGAGACACAGTTCTTACTCCTACAGAATGGTCTTTCTGGTCTCAGATAAATGCTTAGTTATGTTATCTAGGTATCTCTCTGAATGAGCTGGAATCCAACTTCTCCAGGTATAATGGGACCTGTCCCAATCTAACAAGCATTCTCTACTTGGCCTTGAGGAATACTGCCTATGCATGTGTAGCCCAACTCTAAATACAGGACTCTTGGGAAACTCACACCCTTTCTTCTCTGATACCCTGCTTAGCAAATTCCAGATGCTTCAGTGGGCCAGAAAGCCAATTTTTGCATCCTTAACTCAGCAGGACTTCCCTGCTTTACTTGAGTTTCACTCCCCCTGACAGTCAGGAAACTGCCCTAAAGCATAGAGATGGGCTAAATGTGGTGCTCACCTTGATTGTTCTTTCTCTCTAATGTCCAGTGCCTGAAAAGAGCTCTACTTCATATATTTTGTCCAGTTTTATAGCTGTTTATGGCTGGAGGAAAAATCCAATCCAATTACTCTGTCATAGCTGAAAAGCAGATGTTAACCTCAATAAATATTTGATGAATAAATCAATGACTAAACAAACCATATTTTATATAAAGTTTTAAGTATACATGACCCTCCATCATCTCTACCTCCTTCACACCTTTCTGTAATCCCTTCCCCTAGACTGTAGGGGAAGAGTCCCCAAAACTTTTATTCGCATTTAACCAGAAGAATATGGCAAAGGCTATGGGATCTTATTCCTACGATTAAGTCATGCTATATAAAATTCCAGTCTTGGAGTGCCTGGGTTGAGCATCGGACTTTGGCTCAGGTTATGATCTCACGGTCCGTGGGTTCAAGCCCTGTGCCAGGCTCTGTGCTCACACCTCAGAGCCTGGGGCATGCTTTGGATTCTGCTTTCGATCTGCTTTGGATCCCTCTATCTCTGCCCATTCCCCACACGCTCTGTCTCTGTCTCTCTCTCTCTCTTTCTCTCTCTCTCAAAAATAAACATTTAAAAATTTTAAACTCCAATCTTGCTAAAAGGCTAGCTTTAGAGGCTTCCTGTTGACTCGATGAAGTCAGCTGCCATACCAGGAAAGTCCACATGGCAAGGAACTTTAAGCAGCCTGTAGATGCTCAGTGCAGCCTCTAACACAAGAAAGAGCCCTCCGTCCTACAATCACAAGGAAATAAAATCTGCCAGCAACATGAGTGAGCCTGGAAGAAGATTTTCAGTCTCCAGGCAAGAATGTAGCTCAGCCAACAACATGATTACAGTGAGACTCTATGCAGAAGATCCCCAGAAACTAAGGATAATAAATTTTTGTTGTTTTAAACTGCTACATTTGTGGTGATCTATTTATACAGCAACAAATAACAAATATGGCACACTATTGATAGATACTATAAAACCACCACCAGTATTTAGAGCTGGCAAGTACATGCAGCAGAGGTATGAGAATGACTGTGACGTACACTCCAGAACAAGGAGGGCTACCTCAGACTCATGTCTTTAACACACAATGAAGAATCAGAGACATACTAAATTACCTCAGGGAGACACAGGGGCTCTTGGCCTAGCAGGAAAGGATCTGCCCATAAGAAAAACGGAGTCAGGCACTCATACAAATATATTTAAAGAACAGTCAGAACCCATGGTAATGACTTTTAAGCACTGTAGGAAAGATAGAGAATACTTTGATCCAAAAATTTAATTTTGTCTAGTCACAATCATTCAGCAATGTTTTGCACAGAAGCATTTATCTTAATGCAGACCCTCTTTTACCTAGCAAATGTGAGCCATTACTCCTAATAATCACTGTCAAAATTCAAAGTTAAAATTTGTACTCTTACCAAAACCAAATAGTACCAATTTTGCACCATGCTATCAGGACAGAAAGAAAGAAAAGCACCAAGTTATTGTTGATTTTGTTTACTCACCACACTCTTACTTAGGGTATGCAATAGAACTGGGCATTTTAAAGAGACTACTATCTTCACCTGATGTTACTGTATTTTTGAATCATGTTACAAATTTCTCTTTTTAAAAATTTCACACACTGTAAGCAACTTTTTAATTATACTGCAGCTTACAAACAGTATGTCTATAGGACTAGTGAAAATTTCAAAAGAAAAAAAACCATAGAGAAAGAAAACTAAAGCAAAGGTAGCAAAATGTTACAAGTGGCAAATCTAGGTAAAAAAAATACGTGGATGTTCACTGGACAACTCTCAACTTTTCCAACACACATTTAAATTTTTTTAAATAAATAAGTGAAGAGAAATAATTTTCTCAATAAGCTAATGAAGTTTAGGGATCAAAAATGTCCTCAAAGCTAATTAGAAAAACCTGAAGTTACCATTTTCATTCTTGTTTTGTTAAATGGAGAAAGAAAGCAAAGTAAATATCCAGATCTATGTTTAAAAGCAGTTAACATTTTACAACTATGTAATATTTCTCTCTCAGAATTCCAAAAATAATATAAAAATTTCTAAAAACATTAATTTTCTGAATCATCCTTACAAACTTTTGGTTCTTTACACAATATTATTAACTTTTAGATCTGCATTCTTCTCCAAACTCTTGCTATTCAACATGTGGTCTTCTGGACCAATAGTATTGTATTACCTGTGAATTTGTTAAAAGTATAAAACCTCAACAGCCAAATGTAGAAGCAGCCCAAGTGTCCATATCAATAGGTGAATGATAAAGAAGGACTGGTGCGTGCATACACACACGTACATGCACACACACACACACACACACACACACACACACACAATGGTATATTATTCAGCCATAAAAAGAATGATATCTCGCCATTGTCAACAACATGGATAGAGCTAAAGAGTATAATGTTAACTGAAATAAGTCAGTCAGAGAAAGATGTATCATATGACTTCACTCATGTGTGGAATTTATGAAACAAAATAAACAAGAAAAGAGAGAGGGAGAGAGAGAGAGAGAAACCAACAAACAGATTTAACTATAGAGAACAAACTGACGGTTACCAGACAGGAGGTAGGTGAGAGGATGGGGAAAAGAGGGGATTAAAGAGTACACTTATCATGATGAGAAAGATAAATAAAAATGTATATATTCATAGCTTCAATATCATCGATGACCCATAGTCCTTACAGTAAGGCAAGGATTATTAAGTTCATCTGTTCATAGTGATGGCAGGATAACTAAGATTAGTATAACAGCTGGTAGAATAGTTCCACCTGTTTCTACTTCTTGTATGTCTACTGTACTTATTATGTGAGTTAGCTTAACTGTTAACATCAATGAAGTAAGGCAAATCACTAAGGAGATAATCAGGAGAACAATTATTAATGTATGCTCGTGAGGTGTAAATGTTGTACAATAGGTGATGCTGCACCTTGGAAAACTAGCCAGAATGGATATGTCATCAAGATATGAAGTGTCTGAGGGGCGCCTGGGTGGCTCTGTGTCCATTAAGTGTCTGACTCTTGATTTTGGCTCAGGTCATGTTCTCACGGAGATCAAGCCCCAGATCGAGCCACACTGAAAGAGGGCTCACACTAACAGTGTGGGGCCTGCCTGGGAGCCCCTCTCTCCCTTCCTCTCTCTATGCTCCTCCCCCAGGCAGACTTTATCTCAAAATAAATAAACTTAAAAAACTAAAAAAAGATATAAAGTGTTTGAACCGACAAATTCAATCGGACAAAGTTATAAAATTTTTACTACTACCTCACTCATTGAGAAAGACATGGAATTATGACATTGATTTGATGCCAGTTGGAGCAGATTTGATTCCTTCCTTTCTTATTTTACATTTATGTAAGAAGATCTTCAAATGTATGATATGGGGGGCATCCATGTAGTCATGTGAGATAAGTAGCTATTAATTCTACTACTGATGCAAATTCCTCTCAAGTTAAGAAAACAGTATCACTGTTGTTAATGAAATGAATGAACCTATGGATGAGGTAGTATCAAATTGTATACACATCTGGATAATCAGAGGTAGCTGGTGGCCTTCCTGAAAAGTCAAGAAAGTGTGGTAGGAATAAAGTTATATTAACACCTACAAATACAGTTGCAAAACAAATTTTTGCTCAGGTTGAGTTCAATGTACAGCCTGAAAATAATGGGAGTCGGTGAACAAATCCTCCTATAATGGCAAATAATGCTTTTATTGGTAAGATGGAATAAGATTATGCTACTACATAATACGTATCATGAAGAACAGGGCCCAAGGATCACTTAGCTAGAGTTAAATCCTGCTAGGTCTCCTATTGTAAATAAGCAAATAAAACAAGGCTTATAGTATGGCTGGTGATCATTTAATATTTCCTCCATGGAGGGCTGTTTGTCAACTAAATACTTTTACTCTTGTAGGAATGGCAATCATTATGGTAGTTAATATAAAGTACACTCATGTGTCAACATCTATGCTAACTGTGAAGTTATGATGAACTCATGCAATAAAGTCTAAAAACCCAATGGAAAAAATTTTAATTAAAAAATAAAAAAAACAGAACCTCTGCCCTCAGCCCAAACCTACAGAATCAGAATCAAAATCTGCACCTTAACAAGACACACAAGGAATCTGTATGCACATTATAGTTTAAAGAGCACTGCTCTAGACCTTAAAACTCATTTACTATGAACATTATATATCTACTCAAATGACAAGCATCCAAGTCAGTTTTTAAAAAGAAGAGAAAATACCTGAAAGCTTTTTAAAAGATTTTCCCCCCAAGAAATTCAGTCTGAACTACAAAATGATCCAATGTGTGTATGTGGCTAGGCAGACAGGGTCCCTTGGAGAGTTTATTATTGCATAAAACCTAATCAAAAACAGTATCTTTGAAAGCAACTGCAAAAGAAAGAAACTGCAAGCTGTCTGGTTAAAATACAGACACCATTTGGCATACTCAATGCAATACTGTAAGAGATAAAATACATTCACATCAACTGACAAAGTTACTATTTGATAAATTCAATCTGCTGATAAATTATTACTTAGAAACTAAAAACAAAACAAAACAAAACCGTGCTGCCTCACTCTGAAAGCCCTGCTCTTCTACCTGAAAATGTAATGATTACTCAATTTCACTGTAATCAATCAAAAGCCCTAAAGTAATACAACAGAAATGGGCCACATCAATCAGTATACACCATCAATTAAACACTCAGGAATAACTTCTGAGGAAAGCTAAGTTTGATAACCCTAAATAAAGGGAAGTTAATTTACAGAAAGAAATCTGGGCAATAATTTTCTTCCAATACAGTCCAGGGGCAGAAAGTGTATGAAGGCAGCTACAAGAAACACGTTGGTAGTCTGAACAAATTTAAAACATCCTCCATAATTTCCTTATTAGCTCTAAGAGTCCACTTTTTTTTTATTTCTCTAATAAATTTCTGATCTGGGAAGAAAATGTGTGACGTATTAAAGACCTCAAAGAGCAATTCATTTAAAAATACCAAGAATATACCATTACATGTAGCAAAAAAATCATTTTTTTTTGTGAAAAATAACTATTTTCCAGAACAAGAACAATAAAAACTTAGGGAGAATAGGGGCACTGTTTTTACAATTTTACAAATATCTTTAATGTGTGGCTTAGTAGAAAACAGACGAATTATCTTATTTGTTTCTATATTCAATATTCTACAATGTCATTTTAGCTAATTTATATAAATATAAAGGCTTATAAAAATATGTAGTTGGAAAAAGGAGTAGCATTTTAACAGCCTTTTCAGATTTATGGAGGGTTTTTTTTTTGATACTACACCAAATTTAGTAAGTGCAGTTTATTATAACATTAATGTGGAATCTGAAAACATATCAATAAACATTTTGATCTCGAAAAAATCCCTAATTCTGACCCTGCATTTTGAATAGATCTTTTTCACAATCATTATTTTGTAACATCATGTGTTGACCATTTGGGAAATATTTGTTTACTGAATTAGTGTAGATCTTCTCCAAACGCTGACATATTTCTTACACAAAATTTCTTGAAAATCAGATTTGTTAAAATGATCACCAATCTCACCAGAAAATTGTTTTAAGAATAATAAAGATGTTGGGCTCGTGGTAGCAGACATGTTTTCCAAAATTCCAATTTTCACTTAGAAGTTCATGTTATCACCGGCAACAAATATTGTCAGTTGCTGTCCTTGCAATGAGAGATTCACTTCATTTATTTTAAGAAGCTGTCTTATAAATACCCAAGTCGGAATAACCACACTCTATCAGTCACTGTTTCAAATAAAAAATGGTGTTTCATGAAAAAAGTGACTTGTTCAGCCTGCCCTCAAACAAGGCACAAGTGCTTTTCCTTAAGACAACCATCATTTTTGACATACAGCAGAAAGGCTTTATATACATACACTCTCCATTTCATCACAAAACAGATTGAAAAGGCATGTAGTTAATAATAATCAATAATTTGTAATGCTTCATCCAGAACAGTCTTAACTGAAAACTGCTATTCTTTCTACGGCGAGTGCGTGGCAGTGAGGAACAACCACTTGCACAGTGTGGTGTATGTACTCCTCTGCTTTGTGCTATGATGCCAACAGCTTTACCCACCATCTCTTTTGCAGGCGAGTACAAATGTAAACACAGAGGAAAGGCCAAATAGCATCTTAGTATTATTACAGATAATATTAATAAGATGTAATAATAATTATGTAATCTATTTGATTATAACATAGATTATTATTACATCTTATTAACATTACATATTATTATTATTATTATTACATAGGGTACCCCTATGGGTCCACAGACTGCTTTCAGAACCATTACACTAAAACAATCATAACAGTTTAAAGCCTTTCCTAACATTATTACAATGGACTGAATGTTTTGAATGTCTTTGGGCCATTCAGTCATGTATCCCAAGTTTGTAGAAAAGTGCTTGGCTGGCACACAGCAGCAGGTTTCTGATATTTGCTGAATAAATAAATAAATGTGTAGCTGTGATATATTTTAACCTAGATTTCAAAGTCACAGAGTGTATCCCTCTCACCCATGCAAATAATTTAATTACGGGAATTATTTTTCAACATAATAGGAAAGACTGACATGTTAGGCAATACGGAACCTCATTATGTTTGGAGTCGTTTTATCTTCAGACCATTCTAAACTTAAAATATTAGATATACAGGCAGTCTTTGCTTTTCATGGTACCATATTAACTGAAAGTCAAGCATTTCAGAACCATATCGTCACTCTGTACGGTCCTGTGGTAATAAAATCTGTGGTAACATGGTACTGTGCAAAGTACATTAGTGCAAATGATAGGGAAATAAATGCCAAAGACCCACACACTCAATTTTAGTAAAATGAAAAGGAAAACATCTTAGGAAGAAGGGGTGAGCAGCCTTTTGGCAGTGACTCTCAATGAGTGTCCCTTATAGGAAACAAATTTGATACTTAAAATGACTTTTCAAACTCTTATGATACCTCCCTCCTACAATCCATCACCCTCTGAGAATCACTACCTAATGATTAATTAATACAGGTATTTCAATCCTTCAATAGTATTTGTGAATTGCTTGGGGTGCAGGGGCTGAAAAATCAAGGTGGTTAAGAGGGAACAAGAGACCATATTATAAAATACTGGGACAAAATGAAGTTACAATACAACTGGACTGGTCTTAAAATCTACAGGAATTTTCTCAAAACACACTCAGATCATGTCTTTGGACTTCTGTGTCCTCACCCTTCTCACAAATCAATCAAAATAGCCTTAGAGTTACTCAATGGTGTTAATTAAGCTGTTTCCTCCTCCTCACTCCCATGCCTGTAGAGTCAGGATTTTGTTCTTCTTATTTGAGATTTTTTTAATGAATATAAATATTCCAAAATATTTCAAATGTTAAACATAGTGCATTCAGTTCCAACAAATGGGCATTTATACATTTAATGTTTACACGGATCTGCCAAGAGTTATGAATAAACTGAAACCTATATGGTTGAATACTAGTGGCAGCTCAGGCATTAAAAAGTTGTCACTGGAGAAGCAATAAACCACTTCACTTAAAAAAAAATTCTATTCAGAAGTCTGCTTACTAAATACCACAAGTGGGATAAATGGGAAATACTACTTGAACTATACCTTAAAATGCACTGTGATGTTCCAAGGAAGAGCTGAACTTGATGCAAGAAGATCAAATAACAAACCAATTGGATAATGCCTAAAAATGAAAGAGTACATTTTAAGAAAGAATATTTTAAAGTTATAATTGCAACTCTAAAATAAACTTCAGCACATATTGTAAAACCAACTATCAGGGGGCTTTAACCACAAATCACAGGAAGATAAGGATTAACAGTTCTTTGCCTAAGCTAATATGGTATTATTGCCAAGTACTAGTTCTTCTAACCATTTCATTCCCCAATGAAGCCTCAATATACATAATGGGATTGTGCTAAAGCATCTTTTATCAGCCACGACCACTGTTACATCATAGTACTGTAGTACCTGATTATCATCCCAGTGTCCAGTTTTTTAAAGTTTATTTAAATTTATTTTTAAAACAAATTAAAATTGGAAAATTTTAAGAACTAAGAAGAGCACCTAAGAAAGCATACAATCATCCATTTTTGGTTTTTACTAAAGCATATAAAGTTCCAGTCTCCTATTTATGCATACATATCTAAATATAGATTAGGCTTATCCTTTACATTATACTATAACCTGCTTTTTTCATTTAGCATCATGTCAACATTTTCCAAAGTCACTGAATATTTTTCTGCAACCTCAAACTAAAGTTTTTTAAAAAACAAATTCTATGGGGTGCCTGGGTGGCTCAGTCAGTTAAGCAACTGACCGGCTCAGGTCATGATCTCACAGCTCTAAGGATCGTGAGTTCGAGCCCCATGTCAGGCTCTGTGCTAACAGCTTACAGCCTGGAGCCCATTTCCAATTCTGTGTGTGTGTGTCTCTCTCTCTGCCTCTCCCCTGCTCGCATTCTCTCCCTCTCTCAAAAATAAACACTTAAAAAATTTTAATAAAAAAATAAATTCTGGACTTCTTAAATAAGAGAACATTTCCTAATAACCATCACTCACAGTGAGGCAAATTACTTAGCAATAAATAAAAAGTTAATAATACAAACTTAACATTTTGACAAATAAATTTTAGTTTTAAAATCATCCTTTTAAAGAAAGAATCTAATGTGGCTTAAATAACAGAAGTAAATAATACTTCCAAAAAAGGTAAAAAGAAGACTAGTTGATGTCCTGTACAATTCTGTTCTTTTATGTCACTGAGTTATTCCCAAATTTAAAAGCTGAAAAATTTGGAAATATATCTAATTCCTCTCAAAATGGGTGACCCAATACATTGCCTAACCAAGACTGAAATATTAACTAATACTAGTTATGTTTCCTTATCTCTATATAACATAATTGTGGAAAAGTCATCAATAACTAGAGATCATATATTTACTTAGAAATAATTTAGAATGAATGCCCTGCTAGTAAAATAAAAGTGGGTAGTTTTAGTCACATATGTATTGTATCTCTTAATAATACCCTCAAACCTCTCTATTTGAAAGTTAGCATCTAATACAAATCTTTCATAACCAAATATGAATACTGAAGGAAATTCTGGATTACCTAAATAACAGAATGTTTGCTTCAGAAACCAGGGAAAAAAAGACTTGGCTTGCCAAAAATTAAAATAAAAATAATAATTTAAAAAATAAAAATATTGCTTTATAGGAAAGTTACAGATTCTATCCAATTCTCATCCTACTCTCAACTTCTTAAATTGTACAAGCTCTATATAATGCCTTGCATTTTTACAAAACAGACCTCTCTTAGTTCTATTCTAGGAATTCTATTTCATCATATTAGGAATTATTTCATTATTCACCAATTATTCCCAACTATGCTTGAAAAAAAAAGACTAAAATAGTAGCAATTTGGAAGAATAATGGCATGCCTAGAAGGATGATACAATAATGCATCCTTCCATTTTCTCACTGTTTCACCTAGAATATCATATTTCAAGAACGTATAAAATAAGAATCTAGACCACCTCTGCTTTAAGTATCATTAACACAGCTGAAAATTCAAAAATGTCTCATTTTCCATATACAGTGTGAAAGAGGAAAAACTGACAAGGAAAGATGTTATGCAATTATTAGTTGTATCAGAAGATTTTACAGAGACAGAAATATTTTAGACTGTAAAAATTGATCATTTAAGTGAAATCTCAGATTCTGAGTCATTACATGATATTCTAGGTGAATTTTACAGAATTCAAAAACCAACGAATGAAAGACATATATATATGTTATTCAAGTTAGTTAACATATGGTGTAGTGCTGGTTTTAGGACAATTTAGTGATACATCACTTACATATAACATTCATCCCAGCAAGTGCCCCCTTAATGCCCATCCTCCCCCCACCCACCTCCCCTCCAGCAACCCTCAGTTTGCTCTCTGTATTTAAGAGGCTCTTCCAGTTTGCCTCCCTCTCTGTTTTTATCTTATTTTATTTTTCTTTTCCTTCCCCTACATTCTCTGTTTTTGAACAATGTATTTCTAAAGACGTGGCATTCTTACCCAAATAGTCATTCAACAGCAAGAATTCCATTATACAATATTTTATGACAAGAATCTGGACCATTTTGCTAAAAAGGTATGTGATAGCATTTTTTCATCTTTATGCCATTTATGCACTACAATTTATGATAGTAAGCAGGTAAGAGCTAAAGGCCGATTTGTACTAAAGACGACAGGAAGGAATTATATGACCTAGACGTAAAAAAGTATTGATCATTCTAATTTTGTTTACTACTGCAAACAAAAATTTTACAACAAAATCATGATCTGTCAAATGTTTTAACAACTTTAAGCATTGCTGTTAAGGAGCAGAAGAGCCAGAAATCACAATAAGCCAGAACCTCTTAGAGGTCTATTTGCATGACAACAAATGAGTAGTTAGTTGCATTCAGAAGACACTGCTCATTTCCAGTGTCAGTACCCTCAAAACCAGGAAAATATGGAGTGAAAATCTGAATTTGTTGTATTTACATGCTTTTTAAAATTTCTAATAAAGTTGTCATTCACTATTCCTTTATTATTCTCTAAATTATTTATAAAATGACTTAAATATATATACATATATATATATTTTAAGTTTACTGCCCTCAGATGGTAAATGAGGACTCTTTATCCTGATAAAGTAATATTAGGATGAAACTTAAATATTATGGTTCCTAATACTTACATTTAAATATAAATGTATGTAAAGTATTCTAAATGTAATAGCTAATAACTACCCTGTAATATTCTTTAAAAATAAAACTGTACCAAAAAAACTATTTACTTCCTTCTACTGTTAACTCAACATGTACAGCTTATATGACACTCAAAGCAGATGTTTATGTCAGAATGATTTTGATGCGAGGATACTAACTCTAAACAAATATACTATCTGAATTAACTGGTTCCAAACTGCTTACTTCTGATGAGTTTATTAATATGCAAGAAAATCTGTAACAGAAAACAGAACTGGCAAAAATTAAAGTACTGAACTTCTCTTACACTATAATCTGATTTACATCAAGGGTTTCAAAAGTACTAATTTGTACAACTCCTCTAAACAGATATTCTACATAGTTTTGTCAGGGGGCTCCTAACCCACAACATAGAAACCACATAAGCCATAACTATAAGTAAATCATAATGTAGCCATTTATCTGTTATGTTGCTACTCCTACCAATCTAACCTAAGTTTAATAGAAAAGGAAGTGGTGAGGATATGAACCTGGAATATATCCCAGAAGAGAGCCCAACTAGTAAAGGTTCCATCTACTGCTCCATAAAAACTGACTGCACCAAAAGTTAGTGTTAGGTCTATTTTTCACATTTTATTCATTTTCTTTCTCTTCCTTAAATTGCTCTAGTCTTTTCTAAATTCAATTTCTCAAAATGAGTAATATTTTCATTATTCTTTGCATAAGCTGTTTCTTCTTTACCCTTTCATTACTGCTAAAATACATACACATATACTGGCCACATGTATAGCAATAACGGATATGTTCCTAAGTCAGCCAGGGTACTCACAGTAGTCTCAGCATCTGCAGTCAGATAACAAAGCAGTATTCTAACATCAGCAATGAAAGAAAGTTTACCCATATACTAGAGAGCTGTCTTCCTACTCCATTTCACGGAAATAAATGCAACCTGTTCATAAGTATGTTATAGTGATTCACTGGAAACAGGATTACATTTCATTGAGTAAAAAGGGCACAACTCAAATGTATACCAAAGTAACTTAATGATTACAACAAATTTTGTCCTGCTTTATCTATGGAACAAACAACTGTAGACTAGCATTGTGTTTCACAGCTTTCTAAACCTATACCTATGCATGAAAAATTACAAAAATAACCAAGGGGACACTAAATGTCTAGAATGCTAAGTAAACCACATTTCAAACTTCAAGTTTACAGAATAATTTATAAAATTTTAGAAATTCACAACCTAAGAAAAATGACTATTCATAAGAGAGAAGAGCCTACATGGTGTTTATGATTAAGATGTTACTTTGTTAAAATTTACTTCTGAAACCACATAGATATAGTATTAAATTCAGGGTCATTCTGCTTATGTCTATGTTTAACATCAAAATAAGTATTTGCCACTTTTTTTTTTAATTCAAAAGGTAGAGTTCAACTTCTTTCAACAATCAGTCCTGAAAATAAGTCAGTTTACATAAGATAATAATAATAATAAAAAAGAAAAACTTTTTTCCTAAAATTTATCCTAAAGGCCTAAGATCTAACCAATATTAGGATATACAAACAAAGTATTCTTTTGAAGGACCAGGAACTGTTCTCTTAAAATAAATCTAATATAACAGTAACAAATACAATCTTTGGACGCTTGATTTATGGTAAAAAGAAACTTCATCTTTTAAAATGCAATGTTAGAGCACCCTCTGCTGACTAATCAATTCAAATCACTCTAAAAAAAAGATGCTTACATTTGAGTTAGATCTGTACTTTCCACCTGGCATGTAATTTTTAAAACAGAGGACTGTAGAGGATAAAACACTAATCAAATAAAGACCTCTCGGATTCTCTCTATAAATCAACTATATACTAAGTATTCATTATGTGTATGTTTGCACGTATAGGAGGATTAGGAGGAACTTAACAGAGGACCATGGGGGAGAAGAAGGGGAAAATAGTGAGGAAGAGAGAGGAAGGCAAACTGTGAGAGACTCTTGAAAACCGAGAACAAACTGAGGGCAGATGGGAGTGGGCGGGGAGGGGAAGAGGGGTGCGGAGCATGGAGGAGGGCACTTGCGGAGATGAGCACTGGGTGTTATATGGAAACCAACTTGACAATAAACTATTTAAAAATAAAATAAGATAAAATAAAAATGTTACCCCAACAACAACAACAAAACTACTAATCTATATTATTAACACCTCTAACAGTGATAATGATCCTGATGATAGGTAAAGGTCCCTTTTCATGAAATGAATATTCTATATCAAATATGATATCAATAATTTTATATTAAAATATTTTGAAACAATAAATAAATCTTTCTACTCTAATACGGACAAATAACATATGAAATGCAAAGAGAACATACAGAATTGAATAAAAACAACTAGCAAAAAGTATCAGCAGGTGTGGTGGCAAAAAGAGCCCTGAACTGAGAACTCAAAATCTGATCCTACTCACTCATTTGAGCAAGTTATTTTATTTATTGGAGCCTCATTTTTTCAACAGAAAGAAGAGACTAATTTAGATTCATTCATGCACTGAAAAACATTTACTTAGTACCTCTTATGTACTGCTGCTGAAGGTACAAAGCCCATACTCAAGTATCTTGTCCAGATATTTAAACAATACTACCAATAAATATGAATAGGACATCTAGAATTAGAACGAATATCAATTTATGCTCTTTCTTCCTTCTTTTATGAATTATCTAAACTAGTGTTTGATTTTTTTCTCACTTGAATTTATTTAAAACTCCAAATAATCAGGTATAAGAAAGATGTTATCATCCTACTCAAATACATGTTCTTCTACTTTAAGACACTTGCATGATCTCTAAAGTCCAAGTCCTACAAAACTTCAGTGGTAGCTGCTTCCCTACATGATTATCCAATCATATGAAGCCCACTGCTTAACTGCTAGGTAGATAGTGATAGCCTATGACTCCATAACACCGAAGATGGCTCCATTAACATAGAAGAAAATTGCTATAGTTGGGAGCAAAAAGAGAAAAGATCAAGACTTAGTCCAGAGGTCCTAGATTACATTCATGCCTCTGGAAGCTATTCCTTCCTCAAATACACAGAGTACCTAACAATATGGTAGTTAGTCCCCCTTATCCATAGGGGATACATTCTGAGACTGCCCCAGCAGGTGCCTGAGACCACAGATAGTACCAAACTCCACACATACTACACTTTCTCCTACATGTACCCATGATAACGTTTTATTTATAAATTAGGCACAGTAAGGGATTAACAACAACTTATAATAGAACAATTACGTTAAGTTATAATAAAAATTATGTGAATGTGGTCTGTCATAATATCTTATTGTACTGTACTCACCATTTTTCTTGTGATGATGTGAGATGATAAAATGTCTACCTGATGAGATGAAATGAGGTGAATGACATACACATTATGGCACAGTGTTAGGCTACTACTGATAACCTTCTGACAATACGTCAGAGGAGGATCACCTGCTTCCAGACAGCAGCTGTCGGAGGGTAAATGAAACTACAGAAGCAGAACCGCAGGATAAAGGGGGACTACCGCACTAAAGGAAGAGTTTTACCAAAAGCCATTAAATACAATGAGCTTATAGCAAGACATATAACTGTTAGAGTGACATCATGCCTTATAAAAAGTTAACACCCCAAAACCTAAAATAAAGATATGTGACCACAGTTACTTTCATGTTAGCTCTCTAAAAGGAAAATAATTTTAATTTTACTCTTTAATAAAAGACTTTGAAAAGGGATAAATACTGACAAAGTAAGGACATGATATATTTAAGCCAAAATCATTAGTCCATAGTAACAGGGAGAAATGGGTCCAAACATTATTTACTGATACAGAATACAAATGCATAGAATACAAATCCTATCAAATACAAAAATAACCACCGTACAGTATGGATTAAAAAGCAGCTGAAGGATGATGACTAAGCAATCATTTACTTATAAAAGTTAAATTGAGGTTTCCTATCATTTCCAGAGTTTCTCAATTGGGGGCGGTTTTGCACCCCTCTGCCCTGGGACATTTGGCAACATTTTTTATAATCACAACTAGAGGGAATATAGCACTGATAGGCAGAGGTCAAGGCTGCTGCTAAAAATTCTGCAATGTATAGGATACCCCTCCCACAACAAAAAATTATCTAGGTCAAAATGTCAACAGGGCCATTGTTGAGAAGCCCTACTTTACAATGATAAAATTGAAAAACCTAGTGTCATTCACATGGACTCTTACAATAATGTGTATGTAACTAATACACATAAAGCAATAATAACTTCAATATCCAACTATAATACAGATAGAACTTCCAAGAATATAGATACATCCTATTGCTACTCACCCACAATCTTTCCCCTCCTTCCTTTCCCTCTACTCTCCTGATCCTTGCTCCTCTTATACTTCTTTTAATCCACCTTCCCATTCCAAAACCTCCAATTCTTCTGAGAAATAAAAAGAAACAGAAAACACTGACTTATCTATGCTGCCTGAGGTCTAGAACTAGTCAAGAGTCATAATGAGTCTGATATATGACTATGAAGCTCATCAGTACAGTTTTTACTAAAAAAAAAATGAATGCTGTAAAGAACTCTGTCATCCTTTCCCAGAACTGCCTCAAAAAGTTGGAGACGTACCCATAACCCAATACAAAATCCCCTTGTATGTTTCTAAACCATCATGAAAAATCTACTCACTCGTGGGGATTCATCAACACAAGGTAAGTTCCAAAAGTTCACTCCTTATTTCTAAGTAATGCTTTTATTTATATCAACTGTACTTATTAAACATCTGCTAGCTTCCTTTTTCATAAGTCTCTTTTAAAACTCTTTGTTTTAATACTCTCAGATTCAGAATACAAGTTCACTTTTAACCTATTTATATTTTTCATATTTCCTTTAAATCTTGACTCAGTTTATATCTGAGTTGAAAATTCAACTACATTCATATGGCAGCATTTCAATACCTATATCCCAGCATACCTTGAACCATTTTTTTATATGCTCCTCTCTGTTGTTTCTCCAGTTTCATTAAATATTTTTGGAAGCACAATTTACAAAACTCCCTACAGTAACAGAGGAAGTACAAAATACATCACCTGTATATGGATAAGCCCAGATTTAGGATTTATTTTCAATATGTTTCTTCAGAGTGATATAATATCAAAATTATTTTTCACATAAAAATGAAATCAATATATTTTAAATACTAAACCAAGACTAGATAAAATGTGCCTATTGGCACAGTGATCAACTAAATGTGGCAATCAGTTGGAAAGATGCCATTTTAGGTAATCATGTGCATATAAAGATCTATTATAAAAACTTTGGAGATAGAACCAAAATTGAATAGTCATAGAGTGACTTATTCATAGGGGAGTCTTAAATATATCTGAAAATTTTTAAAAAAACCTCATAATCAAATATACTATTATTATGCTATAGAAAAATCTATTGTTGAAAGTATATACAAATGTGTCCGTCTCCCATGCATCCAATAGAAGGCAGAAATACCTTCAATAAAATATTTGAATAAAATGCACTAAATTATATAAGCTAGACTAGTGATTTATTTATTTATATAACTTTTTCAAAATTGCTTGAGGGCACTATACCTTCTTAAAGCTAGCATACACTCAATGCTTAATAATGCAGAAAAATTCACTCACCATTTCAGTGGTGTGCCTTCATATTCAAACCATATCTCACTAATGTCTTCTTGTCTCATAACCTTCTGAAAGTGCTTTTTCACTTTGTCAGTTACCAACGTCAAATAACTTACTCTTGGCAAAAGCAACTGAAATGAAAATTTGTAAAACCGTATTTATTTACTATTTTTTAAAAAAATATATACACTAAATAGGTTTTTGAATCTTAAGGAAAAACAGCCATGTTTTTTGCATTATTTTGAATATTCCACACAAAGTCAACTGCTTTTTATAGCAAACCCTTTATAGGCTAAAGGTTAATACATTTTAAAATTTCTTGTCATTACTTAAAGTACAGCTTATAGCATAAGTACCTAGAATAAACAACACAGATCTACACACAATCTTTCTGTAATACTTTCCTCCAAATAAAAATACAATGTAATCAGAGGTCATGCTATTTAGGATACTTATTACTTTTATTAAATTTAACTTAAAAATTAATATGATTCATCTGAGTTAATTAAACTGTTCTGAGAAGATAATCAACTCAGTCCTAATGTACATCTTGACTTACCAATCAGGACTTCTCAACTGGTCTATCATGTTTTGAGAATCTACTGTGTATTAGGTTAGTCGCAATGAAGAAAAACAGCAAGACAAAGATATAATCTGTCCTCTTCTATATGAGGCTAAAATAAAGGCCAAAAAAATTCATAAAAAGTACTTAACAAAAATACTTCATTGCAGCAACAGAGATGCCTTTAAAGGCCAAACAGAAGGTCATTTAATGAACAAGAGGGGCCCACTATGATACCTTGAATAAAAGGATGGCACAATGAGAAACAGTATTTGAGGAATATTCTAGCAGTGTGTACATAAAAGACAGAAAGAAGATGAGATTATAGACTGGAAATCTGTTAAGAAAATATCACACGAGGGATGGGCATGAAGGAATGGAAAAGTGAGAAACGTCTGGAAATCAGTCAGAACAGATTTTGGTTATTATTAATCAAGAAATTGAAGGAGAAAAATAAGTTAAAGATGACTATTGACCTACACATTTAAATCTTTCAATTTTTTTTTAAGGTTTCTATATTTTTGAGAGAGAGACACACAGAGAGAGCAATCAGGGGATGGGCAGAGAGAGAGAGGGAGACGGAATCTGAAGCAGGCTCCAAGTTCTGAGCTGTCAGCAGAGCCCGATGCAGGGTGCCCATGAGACCATGACCTGAGCCAAAGTCCAACACTTAACCAACTGAGCCACCCAGGCATCTCTAGATCTTTAAAGTGCAGTAAGACACAAGCTTAAGCTGTAATGCTGGTAGACTGGTGATCCTGCCACCGGTCTATCAGCTCCTTCAATCCTGTCTTCCTGGAGCCTGGGGCTACTTGGACTTTGGAGAAAGAAAAGTCTGGGGGGGAATCTTGGGTTAGGTAAACCCTCAGCATAGCTATAATGGCCATCACTGTTTTTTCTCCACCAAAGATACCCAGAAAAAAAAACATGAGAATATTTAAGAAAATTGGTTAGAATTTTTGTAATACACAAGAGGATACAAGGAGGAAACTGGCAAAAATTCACGTTTTCCCCTCCTTTGCAATAGATATTCTAGCCATTTCTTACTTTCTAAGTTTCTGTCTTTTGCTGGTAAAATTGTTTTGTTATTCTCTTCAGCTGCTTTTGAGAGGCTAATCCTGTAGCATTTTTCATGCAGTTTACTCAGTTATGTCTTTTGGGGGTGCCCAGGTGGCTCAGTTAAGCATCTGACTCTAAATTTCAGGTAAGGTCATGATCTCATCTTACCTTACCATTCATGAGATATGGAGCCTGCTTAGATTCTCTCTCTTCCTCTTCCCCTCCCCTGCTTATGAGCACATGTACACTCTCTCTCAAAAAAATAGATAGATAGATAGATAGATAGATAGATAGATAGATAGAGTGAAAAAGTTGTCTTTTGTTCAGTAAATCAAGTAGAACTACTGGGCTGGGGAATATAGACAAAGAGAAATACTCTGGGTTTGGGAACTAATATTTAATCACAGAAAATCAAGATAACAGGCCCCAACTCTTTAAGAGACTATGACAGTGGTCCTAGGGACAACAGGTACGGGGGTGGGAGGTAGCTGTCATGCTCCACTATGGAATAGGAGGTACTTATTAATACTAGAAATAAGCTTTCGAATACCAATGTCAATTCAACAAAATGTTAAATTCCTCTTTTATAAAGAAACAACTAGAATGTAGATTAGGGAAGAAAAGAAAAAGGAAATGAATACAGTATATAAGAAAAACCACTAGTTGTTTTACAGGAAATTATCACCTCTACTTTATATGCAGTTTACATAACTTGCCAAAATCATATCCTATTAAAGAAACAGCAAAGAAAAGATTCATTAAAATCAGAAATGACAGAATCAAATACAAATGTAATATGGGCATCTCAAAGAAATTAAAACAGCATGATAAACTAGCCATTTTTTAAATAAATAAATACAGAATTGACCCTTGAACACTGTGGGAGTTAGAGGCACCAACCCCTACACAGTTCAAAATCCATGTCTCTTTTGTCTCCCCAAAAACTTAACTACTAATAGTGTTACCCTTGACTTACCAATAACAGTCAATTAACAGACATTTTGTATGTTATATGCATTATATATACATATATATACCATAGTCTTACAATAAAGCTAAGAAAATGTTGATAAGAAAATCACGAGGAAAAGAAAATACATTTACAATACTGAACTGTAAAAAAAAAAAAAATCAACATATAAATAGACCTACACAATTCAAAACTGTGTTAAGAATCAACTGTAATCTATTAGTCTAATACATTCTATACTAGTAAGTTCAAAACTTTTACTTTTTTTAAAAAATATTTTATTTATTTCTGAGAGAGAGAGAGAGAGAGAGAGAGAAAGAGACAGCATGAGCAGGGGAGGGTCAGAGAGAGAGGGGGAGACACAGAATCTGAAGACAGGCTTCAGGCTCTGAGCTAGCTGTCAGCACAGAGCCCAACGCGGGGCTTGAACCCACGAACCATGAGATCATGACCTGAGCTGAAGTCGAACGCTTAACCAACTGAGCCACCCAGGTGCCCCGAGTTCAAAACTTTTAATTTAAAATGTCTGTTGGGCATTAATAGTAATCTATTCTATAGAGAATATTAACCTATTAAGATTATAAGAAAAGAAAACACATCAGGACTAATGAGCACAGATATCAGGTCCTGATTTGGGGGTGTCATACCACCTGCCTAGAGTTCAAAGTTAATGAAAAATTCACAAATGATTTTCATGAAATTAAATCTTATTTACAATAAAGAATGAGGAACATTAGAATGTAAGCTCCATTAAGACAGGGATTTTTGTTTTGTTCACTGCTACATTCCAAATGCTCAAAATAGTACCTGCTTTATACAGTAGGCACACATATATATATTTGCTGAAGGAATCACAGATCCCAAAGGTTAAGTAACAAAAAGACAAAAATGATAATAAAGAATTCTCACTCTTAAGACAAAATCTATGCGGAAATGTACTTGGAATCTTCTTTTCTAAATTGGCCTGTGGGAGTAATCTGTAACTAATATAAATATCTACAGTAGCACTAAAAAATGACACTAAGATTTGGAATGACTAAATTAGAGTAAGTATAGATACAAGTTATCTAGTAAATATTTAAGTAAGTAAAAATGAAGGAGTGCCTGGGTGATTCAGTCAGTAGAGTCCAACTTTAGCTCAGGTCATGATCTAACAGTTCATGGGTTTGAGCCCCATGTCAGGCTCTGTGCTGATAGCTCAGAGACTGGAGCCTGCTTCAGATTCTGTGTCTCCCTCTCTCTCTCTCCCCCTACCCTACTCGTGCTCTATCTCTCTATCAAAAATAAACATTTAAGAAAATGAAGAAAAAAAATAACAGTAAAATAACATCTTGTCTTTTATACCCAGATTGTACTATTCACTGATTTTCTTAGGTGTATTTCATTGGTTTACTTTTTTTTTAAATTGTGGTAAAATATATCTTGCATTTTAGCCATTTTTAAGTGTATCATTTGTTGGTATCAAATACATTCACACTGTTGTGCAACCATCACCACTATCCGTCTTCAGAATTTTTCATCATCTCAAACTCAAATTCTGTACCAGTTAAACAGTAACTCCCCTATCCTCTTCCCCAGGCCCTTGGTAATCACTTTCCTAACTTGTTTCTTTGAATTGGACTATTCTAGGTACCATGCATAAGTGGAACCATAAAATATTTGTCCTTTTGCATCTGGTTTATTTCACTTTGATTAATGTCTTTGAGGTTAAGTTCTTTTAATAGGAAAAAGATTATCCCCCTCTAGGGAAACTGTCAGTTACATGGAATCCATCATTCTCTTATTCCTCATGTAGCACTATCAAGTACTCAGTGAGTATTACACAACTGATTAATTTTTTTTCTATACAGCTTGCAAGGAATACAGGAATAGCTGTCTAGATTACTTATGTTTCTAAAAAAGGGAGCTGTAATATTATCTATGCCAAATCCTATTTTGTCCAACAATATTCAATTATAAAATTAGAGGCTTATTTACCTAGAACAAAAGTAGAATTAAAATATACTAGAATTCTGTTCCATTTCAATGTGTGAGGCATCACACCAGACAATGAGAGCACTGAATGAGACAACAGGTTAGAAAGATGGTCAGTAAAAACAAAATTACAAATGTGATGAATTCAAGCAGGAAGGAAAGAATGCTACAAGACAAAGTAGCAAAGGAATTTAACCTCACCTAGGGGCTTATGGAAAGCCATGACGGGAAGTCTATGTTAAGGCAACAGCCAGAAGGTAAAGAGGAGTGAACCAAACAGGATTGTTGTGAATGTCTGGCTTTGAGCAGAGGTGGGAGATACTGCTGCTCATTTGAGACAGAGGAAATGCAAGAAGGCATAGAGGGAACATGAAAAGATAAAGATTGGCACCCTGGAGGAACCATAAGAAGTTGAATATGACAGGAATGTAGAGAGTTGAAACAGAAGAGTACTGAATAAGGAAGGGACCAGATAAACTTAGAAGGATCCTAAGATGATGAAAGGCTACTAAGGGTTTGCAGCAGGCAGGAGGCAGGATCAGATATGTGTTTTGAAAAGATTACTCCAACTGCAAACTGAAAAATGGAAAGAGGGCAAGAATGAAACAGGGCCATTAGTATTATCAAATCCCATCAGTTTTCAAATGGTGGTCTGTTCTCAACAAATTGAATCCAAGAGTACATTAAAAGAATCACTCACCACAATCAAATTGGATTTATTCCTGAGCTGCAAGGATGGTTCGATATTCGCAAATCAATCGTGATACACCATATTGATAAAAGAAAGGATAAGAAGAACCACATGATCTTCTCAATAGATGGCAGCAAGCATCTGACAAAGGACAGTATCCATTCTTAATAAAAATCCTCAACAAAGCAGAGATACAGGGAACATATCTCAACATCATAAAGGCCATAAGTGAAAAACCCACAGCTAATATCATTCTCAATGGAGAAAAATTTTCTCTATGGTCAGGCACTTGACAGGGATATCCACTCTCACCATTGTTATTTAACATAGTACTGGAAGTATTAGCCTCAGCAATCAGATGACAAAAAGAAATAAAAGGCATCCAAACTGGCAAGGAAGAAATCAAACTTTTCACTATTTGCAGATAACATGATACTGTATGTAAAAACCTGAAAGACTCCACCTAAAAACTGCTAAAACTGATACACAAATTCAGTGAAGCTGCAGTATATAAAATAAACATACAGAAATCTGTGGCTTTTCTATACACCAATAATGAAGCAGCAGAAAGAGAAATCAAAGAATCGATCCCATTTACAACTGCACCCAAAACCACAAGACACTTAGGAATAAATTTAACCAAAGAGGTAAAAGATCTGTACGCTGAAAACTATAGAACACTTATGAAAGAAATGGCAGAAAACACAAAGAAACAGAAACACATCCCATGGTCATGGATTTGAAGTACAAGCATTGTTAAAATGTCTATACTACCCAAAGCAATCTATACATTTAATGCAATCCCTATCAAAATACCGCCACATTTTTCATAGAGCTAGAAAAATCCTGAAATTTGTATGGAACCACAAAAAGTCCAAAATAGCCAAACAATCTTGAAAAAGAAAATAAAAGCCAGAGGCATCATGATTCCAGACTTCAAGTTATATTACAAAGCTGTAGTGACCAAGACAGTGGGCACTGGCACCAAAACAGACATACAGATCAGTGGAACAGAACAGAAACCCAGAAATGGACCCACAACTATAGGGTCAACTAATCTTTCACAAGCAGGAAAGAATATACAATGGGAAAAAAAAAAAAAGACTATCTCTTCACCAAATGGTGCTGGACAGTGACATGCAAAAGGATGAAACTGGACCACTTTCTTATATCACACACAAAAATTAATTCAAAATGAATGAAAGGAGCACCTGGGTGCCTCGGTATAAGTTTAAGCATTCAATTTCGGCTCAGGTCATGATCTCATGGTTCATGAGTTCAAGGCCTGCATCAGGCTCTACACTGACAGCTCAGAGCTTGGAGCCTACTTCAGATTCTGTCTCCCTCTCTCTCTGCCCCTCCCCTGCTTGTGCGTTCTCTGTCTCTCTCTCAAAAATAAATAAACCTTTTTTAAAAAACCATTGCCGAAATGAATAAAAGACCTCAACGTGAGACAAGAAACCATCAAAATCCTAGAGAAAACAGGCAGCAACCTCTCTGACGTCAGCTATAGCAAATTCGTACTAAATACATCCCCTCAGGTAAGGGAAACAAAACCAAAAATAAACTTCTAGGACTGCATTCATTAAGATAAAAAGCTTCTGCACAGCAAAGGAAACAACAAAACTAAGAGGCAACCGTTGGAATGGGAAAAGATATTTGCAAATGACATAACCAATAAAGGGTTAGTATCCAAAACCTATAACAAACTCATCAAACTCAATACCCAAAATACAAATAACCTATTTAAAAAATGTACAGAAGACATGAACAGACATTTTTCCAAAGACACACAGATGGCCAACAGACACAAGATGCTCAAAATCACATCATCAAGGAAATACAAATCAAAACTACAATAAGAGATCACCTTAACATCTGTCAGAATGTGTAAAATTAACAACCCAGGAAACAAGTGTTGGCAAGAATGCAGAAAAAGGAGAATTCTCTTACACTGTTGGTGGAAATGCAAACTGGTGCAGCCACTCTGGAAAACAGTATGGAGGGTCCTTAAAAAGTTAAAAATAAACTGACTACCCTGCGACCCAGCAACTGCACTACCAGGTATTTACTCAAAGAATACATAAATACTGATTCAAAGGCACACAGACACCCTGACATTAATAGCAGTGCTATCAACAATAGTCAAAGTATAGAAAGAGCCCAAATGTCCTTCAACGGATGACTAGATAAAGAAGATGTGGTATACATATAAAATGGACTATTACTCGGCCACAAAAAAGAATGAAACTTGTCATCTGCAACAATGTGGATGGCACTAGAATGTATTATGCTGAGTGAAATAAGTCCATCAGAGAGAGACAAATACCATATGATTTCACTCATATGTGGAATTTAAGAAATGAAACAGATGAATATGAGGGGAAAAAAGAGAAAGGCACATCATAAACAGACTCTTAACTACAGAGAACAAACTGACAGTTGCTGGAGGGGGAGTGAGCAAGGGGAAAGGTTAAATGGGTGATGAGGATTAAGAAGGGCACTTGTGATGAGTACTGGGTGTTGTGTGTTACGTGATGAATCACAAAATTCTACTACTGAAACTAATATTATATTATATGTTAACTATCTGGAATTTAAATAAACTTAAAAAAGAAGAAAAAAATAGTGGTCCTAACTAGACTATGACAACGGGTATGGAAGAAACTGGGTAAGTTTCAGAGATATCTGAGATGTAAAATCAACTGGACTAAGTTACTAACTGAATGTCAGGGATATGGGAGAAGGGAGCAACAAAGGATGAGTCCTTTCTTAATTAATGGTAAGAATAATTAATTAGCTGGGTGACAGATCTACTTGCAAAAAAGGAAGGGAGTATGTCAGATGACCAGGCTATCTGGAGGTAATGATGAGTCCAGTTTCAAACACACGAAGCGTGAGTGTCTTCAAGACATCTTGGTGAGGGTATCCAGCAGACAGACATACAGGTAGAGAACTCAGGAGAAGAATCCTGGGAGTTGTCAAGATGAAAACACTCAACAAGAGACAAAAACGGTAGCTCCAGGGGTGGAAAGAGTGAAGTGGAGGGAGAGAAAAAAAAAGCAAAGTGCCAAGGAATGCCAACATTGAGGAGGAAGAAGCAAAGGAGGAAGATCCGGGAAAGGAGACCAAAAAAACCACAAAACAAACAAACACAAAAACCCAGAATAGTAGAAGCAAAAACAGGCACTGCACAGCAAGAAAGAACAATGCCACAAACTGGAGAAAACATCCAAAACAACATCAAACACCACTGAGAGATCAAGCAAATGAAAATTCAAAATCAGACTCTAGGTTTGGCAAAAGAGATGGCATTAGTGACTTTAGCAAGAACAGTTCTGTTGGAGTGGTGCGAAAATGTAATTACAGTAAGGTAAGAGGGAAGTGGGAAGGAGACAATGAGTACAGACACCCTTTTTCCCAAGTCTGGCTATGAAGAGAGTGCAAGAGGTTGAAAGAGAGACGGGGTCAACAGAAGGTGGTTTGAGGATAGGAAGGATTTAAGATAATATAAATGCTGCAAAGAAGGAGCTAGTAGGTAGAAACTGAAAGTAAAAGAGAGAGAGAAGGCAGAGGTAGAGATAGGAGAATATCAGAAACCACCAGCTTCCTGAGAAGATCATAGATGGGATCCAGGGCAGAGAGAAAGCTAGGCCTTGACCTCTTCCATTAAAACAAGACAGAAGGAGAAGTCAGTAGAAGTCAGTATGTGTGAATGCAGATATGTTTAGGAGACTTGGTGACAGAAGGTTAAGAAAGCAGGAAGTGAGGTCACCTCTTAAGAGTGAAAAATAAGGTCAGGCCTCAGAGAATAGAGGAGAATAGAGAAAGCTGACTAAGGAAACATAAAAGGACTGCTCTATAATGTTTACAGTCCACTCAGATTTATGACCATGGGTCTGATGGTGTGATTTCCTCTTATAACAAGTCACAAAATATGAATGCCTGTTAGTATATGCATTTTCATATTAGATAATCTAAATGAAAAGCAACATTTTAAATGAATATAACAGCAACAAGAGAAACTGGAAGACTGCCTAGTTTCCAACAAATTTCCTTCCTGATATTCCCTGCAAAATGTACAATTCTCTGACACAGATATGGGATGTAGGTTGAAAGGAGATTTATGCATAGGCAATAAACCAAAATGTAGAAATAAACAGGAATATGTTTAACATTAATATTCTTTTCCAATGGCAAAGACTCTGAATAAAAATTTAATTTATAAATTTGGTAGAAGTAGAATTTAAAATCTAGTTTCTAAGAAATAAGGAATGAACATTATAAAACGAAAACTGTAGGGATGCCTGGCTAGCTCAGTCCACGGAGCATGCAACTCTTGATCTCAAGGTTGTGAGTTCAAGGCCTACTTTGGGTATAGGAATTACTTAAAAATAAAATCTTAAAAAAAAAAGTATATTCTCATTCACCTATCCTTACTACACATCCACTTGAACATGAGAGGACTTTTCAGGCCATGGTGACAATCCTGTTATATCACCTCACCTGAGTTTTGAAAATGTTTAGGAAAGAGGTATACTGGCCCTCAGGCTATATATTTTTACCTCATTTCATCCAGAATCTTTAAAATATTATCATTATTATAAACCAATGCAACTAAAAATCCTCAAGCTTAATTTGCAACCAAGACACATATGAACGAAAACCATGCTGTCACTGCCATTCTCACCTATAATTCTAAGGCTAACCACTGCTGATGTTTTTGTATATTTTCTTATGTGTATTAACCAATATTTAAGTATGTATGTATTTAAAGAACAAAATCTAGATTATGCTACATGATTTTAAACTGTAGTTTTTGTTTAAAATGTATATATGTCTGTCACCCCCAACATTTTTCAAAAACATAATCATAATATATGAGTTTCTTTTGGGTGAAAAATTAGGGAAAACCCATTTAAAAAAATAATTACCAATTAGACCAAACAATTTTCTTTCTCCTACAGATATAACCAACACTTGCTGCTATTTTCAATTCAATTAGAAACTGCTGGAAAACAACTTACACTCTACTTTCACAGTAATCTTTTCATATTTAACAGATTCATATATAAAGAAGGAAAAACACTGTAGTCTTTACTTAGGATTTTTTTAACTACAGAATGCTGTCAAACATCATACTCGGATTTAAAAGTAAACAGACTGAAATTACATATTTTGCCACTTTGACCAACGAGACACATACACTCCTTTGTTTAGATACTATTAGAAAGCCGCCTGAAGTGAAAAGCTTTAATTAAAATAACAGAAACTAGTTTGGAAACAAAACATAAGTGATATTCTAACCCACATTACAGAAGAAGTAAAAAAATAAATAAATAAATCTAACAAGTTAAATTCTTCTAAAAATAAACTGTGACCACATTTTGTTTTTAACTATGGAAGTTCTTCTAAAGGCAGAAAAGAAAACTGTTAAGATTTCCAAAGTTAAAGTGACTTAAATGTATATGTTCAGTTATGATAAGCTGAGTACTAGTAACAAAAAACTGCCTGCCTTCTCTGAAATTATCTTCAGTGAGAAAACCCAAAGAGAAATGTAAAATAAAATCCCAACATGAATGCAGGAGGTTTTCATGCACTGAATGACCACCATTTGCATGACCTATGCCAGGTGCTGGGGAGACACAGAGACAAATGAAACCGCTCCTGGATCCAAAAAAGCAAGCGAGTGGGCTTCTTAAGTGGCTTCCTCCACCAGTCTGCCTTCCCATAGCTAGAGCAGGCAAGAAGCAGTGCTACCTCTCACGCAGAGAAGAAACCAAGCAAAGGGTGAGCTTTATTAACGTGAAACAAGAAAGTCCAACACCACAAATACATTTCCACTTTTCCAGATCCCCTATAACAATATTCTGTGTATCTGCAACAAAACTAAAATAATGACAACTGAGAACATCTTTACCATTTAGGGCCTGAATATTCAGTAAAAAGGCAGAGTATTATTATCTTTGACTGACAGATGCATAAGTTTGGATTATACATGTGCTTAGAGAAGGAAGAAAAGCAGGCTAAAATCAGAAGACACTTGATACTGTTTTTTTAGAACAGAGAGTGACACTAACTCAAACCTACAAGACTACATACAGTAATCTGTTATTAAGTAATATGCCTTATATAATACATATTAGCTTATCAACAGATGAAAACACACGTTATATGTTCACTGAGCTATTAAAAAAATTTGATAGTTACTTGGAGCCACTTAAATACAGAAGAATCAAATTTGAATCTATTATTTTCAAAATAACTCCTATAGCACATAACTTATGATTCCATTATCACAAATTATATACATACATATTCATGAGAAAAAGAATGTCAAGAAGGTCCCACAGCTACATATCAACAGTGATTTTTTTTTCCCTCTGGATAGTAGGATTAGAGGTAATTTTTTATTTCCTGCCTTTTGCTGATCTGTGTTTTCTAATTTTTTCTATAATAATCAAGTACTAATTGTATATAAAATGTTGGATAACAGCCTTCAGGTTCTTAGAGCTTTATTTACAAAAATGGACAAAGTTAGATATCCCATTTTCCACCATCAACATACTTACATAATATGGTTCTGCCTCCCGTTCAGTTATCTCATCCTGATACAGGGTGAAGCAAGTTGGAATTCGTCCAAACCAGACATCTCGAAGCACATCTTTGTCATCTGTCATTCTTCCAGTGGTTAAAGCAGTGCATATAGGCTAAATTCTTTTTTCACCCAAAGCCAAACTGAAAATAAAATGAAGAGCATTAGTCACATCCTTGTAAAGATAAATGAACCTGCTCTAAAACAAAGAAAGGTTCTAGAAAAAAATGAATTCCATAAAGATTTTTCACTTCAGAAAACTGTGTGATCAGCATTCTTTAAAATAAATGCAAGAATCAGTACAACAAATTCTAAATGCAGAGCTATTATTTATTTAAAGGGATCACAGAAGTGAGCAATTCAAAATTACGTATGCTAACTTATGCAACTAATGAACCACAGCCAAAGTGAAGCTATACTTGTATCATTCTCTCAAGCCCCAGGACAGTCTATTGCTCATCTAAAGTGAAGTCTTCCCCTATCCTATGGTCTCTTCTAGTCCAACTCTAAACTATCATCCCCAGAATTATCCTTGCCCTACCTAATGTATTCAACCTTTCCTACTCCATCCATATAGTTCGCTCTTTCTGGGGGAAAAAAAAAAATCTCTCTCATCCTGGGAAAAAAAATGTTTGTATCAACCTATTCCTATTCTAAATTTCATCTTGTCCATGGTTTGATTCCACCAATATTTCCAGTCTTACTTAGTATACTTCTTTTTATAAACCCTCTAGCAAGGCTGGCAATTTAAATACCTTGTTCCCTAATATTCCCCCTGACAAATCTGTTCATCTCTCACCTGTTCAAATCTTACCCACTGTGCAAACCCAGCTCACAATCCTCTGCCCCAATGAGTAGTAAATGCTTCTACTCTGAACTTAAAATATCCCCTATACCACAAATATAGCACTAAGGCCACACAGTGAAATATTCTGGGTATGACAGAAGAACATGGCTTTTGACCTATGTAATATCCAAGTGTCTTCCAGCACTGATGTTCCACAACTAGGTAAGAACACAATATGCCATATGAGTAAAATCCAGAAATCAATACTGTTGGTACCTGATAATGAGATTCAATATCCTTGTACTCATATATTTATTTATATATATCCTATCTTTCGTAGGTTCGCATATCCTTTGGAAACATTTAAAATAATCATTTTAGTTTAGCCAAATACCAATTACAACACTGAATTATTAAAGGAGCCTTTTCTCTCTTGTCCACTGACCAATGCCAAGTATATCAAGACTGCTATAAATTTATTAGTCAAAGATAGAAAACCTCAAGTAGAGTTCTGAATTCTGTATCACTATACTTAAATGCACCTTGGAGGTCGAATGGATACGACATTATCTACAGGTAAATAAACTAAAAGAGGTGAAAAACTCTGTCCAACATTACAAGAGCATTAAATAATAGTCACACCAGGATAAACATTACAAGACCACTAAGTAACAGTGAAACCAGGAGAACAACTCTGGTCACTGAGTTACTGAACTGGGTCTAGAGCTCTTTCCAACATGTTACAGTGTTTTAATTTGTATTGAAGTATATCCATAAAAGCCACCATTTTAAGCAAATGACACAAGCATTCACACTTCATATAATTCCACCCTGACAGGCTTCAAACTCAAACAATACACTGAATTTCTCTGCAGAAAATCCCCAAGTTTACAAATCACGTAAAATTAACTCAATGAAAACAGAAAAGATCGCACTACCTCCTGACTACGTTAATACTTCATTCTTTTTGAATAAATTTACTGGTGACAGGAAATAATGAAATCTAAGTTATGGCAAATAAGTAAATCTAAAGTTGAATCTGTTGGGAGCCGTTTCGGAACTCACAGGTTGAGAAAGAACTCCTTGTGAGGTTAAGGTAAGTGGCATGGATTCTTACCGTCAGACGGCGACCAATATCCACCCTCACCCAATCGTTTCTGCTTTAGTACCGACCCCCAAGTCACCTTGTTGATTGGTATTAGGAGTGACTCATTCTGGCCTTGATATGCTGATTGCACTTTGTGAAGAAACTTACTGTAGGAACCTCTTTTGTGGTTATGAGAGCCACACTGCATTCCTGAAAGACCTGTTTTTCTTAATACCTCCCAATCAAGCGATGAGCAGGCTTGTGACCCCTGCTCACAAGAACTAACTTTTGCCTTTACAATACTAATGCCACCTCTGGGCTGTTCCCCATCCTTTTTCATATCCATGTTCTAGAAAGTTTTTACTGATAAAAGGATTTATCATCAGAATGCCACTCCTGTGCCGTTCCCCAAACACTAAATCATAAAATAAAGCTGAGTCTCAGTGCGAGAGGCCTGGCTGGTGACCAGAAAGAATCTCGCGCCTCTTTCATCCCTCCCTCGCCAGCACCATCCATCCTTCAGGGACCCTGGACCTGGCCGGAGCTAGACTCTGGCAGAATCTAACACAAAGGTGGTAAGCAGGGTAACCACCATGCATCCAATTAACCATTGGCTACAACGTAGATTCCTCTCTTGCTCAGGAAGAAAAAAAAATGAGGCAAAGAGCTACTTTCTTAAAAGATTTTAAGAACATTTAAATACAATGTTAAAGTTGAAAGTCACTATCAATATTGTCATACAGGATAATTTTTCTGCCTCAGAAAAATACATAAACAGTATAATTCAAAAGAAAACGAAAAATTAAAATGGGTACAGCCACCTAAGGAAAAGCTATTTCTACAAGTTCTTCCCTTTTTTCCAGCCACTATCATCTCAAGAAAGAATAATAATCTGATTTGTCAGATTCCAAGATACCATTTGAGCCTTGTTTCTTAACAGGCAGGGGTCACCATAAATACAAATATGCATTTGGGTATGGCTTCCTCCTCTCCCCTCTACTCTGCCATTGACCATGCTGCTATTTCTTTCTATGGGATGTTCTGCTTTCTCCTTTCATGTGTCAGGAACAATAAAAATAGCAAATGTCTCCCTTTTCTCTTTGTTTCTGGGAGACTGCCCAACAATGATAGAAGTATGGACTTATCTTTAATTGGTTTGGTACCTACAATTCCACTGCAAAATTTTGGTAAACTGGGCTGGATTAGAAGACTTTACCAAAGTTCAGAGGTAAAACTTTAGATACATAACTGGTGAAAGATAAATGAATAGCTTATTTCCCATATACCACTGTTTCTTACGTATATATTCCTTGCAGGACCTCAAGGGAAGAGCTAACTGAGCCAAGGGAGCTGAAGGCATAATGTGGTAGTCAATACAAATTTTCCAAACCACAGCAACTTCTAAATAGATTTATTGAAAACTTCAAACAAGGATACTAACTGCCTCAGAATACACAGGTCCAAATTTATAGAATCATAAAATGTTAGTCTTTCAATATTAATTAATAATCATCTACAATGAAGGTAGAACGGGAGGGAGACACAGAATCCAAAGCAGGTTCCAGCCTCAAAGCTGTCACCACAGAGCTTAATGCAGAATTTGAACTCATGAACTGCAAGATCATGACTTGAGCCAAAAACGGAAGCTTAACCGACTGAGCTGCTCAGGTGTCCCTCGATCATCCTTTTTAAAATAGAGGCAGAAAATCAAAATTTAACTCTTGAGAGGCATTACAATGTTGGTGTTCAAAATGTAGAATATGGAGCCAGATTGTCTGGATTCTAAATCTAGCTTTATCACTTACTCTGGGACCTCAAGTTAGTCAACTTCTCTGTATCTCGGTTTTTTTCATCAGTAAAATGTGAATAACAGCACTTACCCCATAAAGTAGATATGAAAATTAATACATGTAAAGCACTTAGAATAATGCCTATAATTTGGTGCTATGAAGTGTCTATCATAATTTACAGAACAAGAGTGTGTCTCAAAATTGAACATTGCTATTAACATTCAATAGAGTGTCAATAAATATTTGATCATTTGAAATGCCCAACTTTGTGGCAGGTGCTGAGAGCATACGAGATGATGATGGTAGTGATAATAACAATTACAACAACCTTTTAAAACCTCAGGCATTGTCCAGAAGATATTATCTCCTAATTTACTAAACATACCACACACTTTCATATCTTTTCCAAGGTTTTGCTCATGCTGGTGGCTCTTAACCCTAAAGTAATCTTCCCTACCTTGTCTTCTGACTTAAATATCCTTTAGGACCCAACTCAAAATAGCCTTTATGAATAACTCAGGTAAAACCTTTCTTTTCTCACTGTACTTTTACTTTTCCTCTACTACTACACTTATGGACTTATAAGTAAAGATTTTGGGAGTATCTGGGTGGCTCAGCTGGCTGAGCATCCAACTTCAGCTCAGGTCATGATCCTGCAGTCATGGGTTCAAGCTTCACACTGGGCAGAAGCGCAGAGCCTCCTTTGTATCTTATGTCCCCCTCTCTCTGCCCCTCCCCCACTTTCACTCTCTCAAAAATAATTAAAACATTTAAAAAAACTTTCATCTCTAATTTCTGATCTCGTATTCTTTCATTTATGTCATACTGGTTGCCAACATGCCTTCCAATTCCAAATGCCCATAGTTATAATTAGATGTTATTTTATGAAAGCTTTCATAATGAAGGAAGGTAGAAAGGAAGAAGGAAAATATTAATATGTCTTATAGTGTTCAGGGAAGAATTTTAAAAATATGGAACTTGAAGGATGGATAGAATATAGAAGAATGGGTAGAATATTCCAAAGGTAGAATACAAAATAAAGATAAATATTCCAAGTAGGGTACCAACAGAGGCCGAAAATGTGCAAGAGCAATATGTGTACCAATATTTTAGGAAACTTTGAGTTGGGAAGAGTAGTAGATAATGAAAGAGCTGACACTGCAACATATTTTCATATCACCTGTGATCCTAGGCAAGTCACTTTACTACAATTTCCTTACCTATAAAATATACCAGGTTGTTCTAGGGGGAAAAAATCTATAAAGTGTTTGACATGGTACTGGACACATAGTAATTGCTGAGAAATAAAAGCAATTATTTCTTTAATGTCAAATCTGTAAATGTAAAATCATGAAGCACACCAAAGCGTAGACCATGGGTTCTCAATTTCATCCAACCTACAAAGCCTGGAAGGTTTGATATGGTGAAATAAAAACAATTACCCCGTAGTGCACAAAAGGAGATCCCACGTCCAAGAGAGAGTAGCCAGAAAGCAATTTCAGCACTAAGGCATATAATAATGAGTGCCTGGCCTAGACTCGTAGTAGTAGATAGATAAGAGACAGATTTGAGGTCTTTCCAAGGAAGAATGAATAGAAGTTGATGAGAAACTGGCTGAGGGAACAAAGACAGGGAAGAGTTAAATGCGGACAGCAGGCAATACAGATTAATGGTTAAGGAGTTTTGAAATCAGACTGACATGGGTTTACACCCAGACTTCCACCTAAAAGCCGTGTGTCCTAGCATAACAAACCTGACATCTTTGAACCTCATATTTGTAAACTGAAGATAATTCTAATTTCACAGGGCTGTTGGGTGTTTAGCACCTGGTAACCACTAAGTAAATGGTGCATGTATTTAATACATGGTTTCTTCATGCTTCCACATCCTGTCTGTTTAAAATCCTTTCCTCTTCTTTTTGGCCAATTCTCAATCCTCTTTTAAGAGTCAGCTCACCATCAGCTTTTTAGAAAGCTTTCCACTAAGGAATCTCCAATTTAATTACCTCTATGATAGCATGTTATAACCAGGCACTGCAGTTATGTTTATCTTATCTGTCCCTTGCCCTTCCCCACACTGAACCGTCAGTTCACCAATAGCAGAAATGGAGTCATATTTACTTTGAATCTTCAATACTGGCATTAGTTAGCACATAGCAGAATCTGGAATTTTTATTAAATGATTGGAAATTACAGAAAATATATAAATTGAAAAGTTACACCAGCTACTTAAGAAATTTTTCCAGCTAAACTCTTCTCCCAATCAATACAATCACACTTTAAATTCAGAAAATTTCAGGGTTGCCTGGGTGCCTCAGTTGGTTGGGCGTCTGACTTTGGATCTCTGCTCAGGTCATGACCTCGAGGTTCATGGGACTGAGCCCTGCATCAGCGTGGAACCTGCTTAGGATTTTCTCTCTCTTGCTCTCTCTCTCTGCCCCTCCCCCTCTTGCACACTGCATGCATACTTGCTCTGTGTGTCTCTCTCTCTCTTTCTCAAAATAAATAAACTTTAAATTCAGCAAATTTCATTATTTTACAAGAATATTTTCCCCTCTCACTACACTATCATCACCATGCATCTAATTAGAAGGCAATGTTTTGGAAGCATAGAAATCACAACCCATGATGCAGGCTACTAGAAGTAAGCTCTGGTAGACAGGGGCTACTTCCTGACTGCTGCAATCTCTGCAATTAATTCAAAGCCTGGAAAAAAGCAGGTGCCCAGCCAACAGCACAACATGATAAAAGCATAATGCACGATTAATCTCTTTCACGCCACAAACCAAGAAAGGCTAACCTATTACCTGAAGCTATTCTGCTGACAAAATCCCCAACTACCTAGAAATTACTTAAAATATCAAATAACTATTAGTAGTAAATTTGAAAACATCTAAAAGTAATCTATGCTGGCTGGTCTCCTTTTAAATTCATGAACACTGACCTCAAAAGTAGGCCCTGAGTACTGGCCAGTGTTCCTACATTTCCCTACTCCATTAATCCTCCCACATCCTAGATCACCATTTCATAGCCTCTCTCCGCTAACTTTCATATCTCCTTCCTCACTCTCTCGCAGCTAATGAACTGGCTTTGTATTTCCTTCTATCCTGTTACTGTTCCACTATCAGTGGTTATCAACCGGTTTTAATTAACAGCCCAATCCCATGGGGGAATAGTTCCTAACTCTCTCCAATTCTTCCAAATGTTGAAGTGCACCAGGACTCATTCCTTGAACTACACCTTTGGAGATCTCTCATGGCTTTAAACATCATTTCTACATTAACAATTCCCACATTTATATCTTCAACCCGGACTTCTCTTCTGAACTCTAGTTTTATATATATTACACAATATTGACATTTCATTTGAAAATTTAGCATGTCCAAACAGAAAATGATTTCAGACCTTCTTCCTTATCTCCCTGTTACTCTGTGGTCTTCCCCAAATCACTAAGTGGTAACTATTCTTTAGTTGCTAAGGCCATAAATCTTGGACTCATCCTTGACCCTTCTTCATTCCTGATTGCTCTAGCTTAGACACAAGTCCATAATTCGGTTATTTCTCACCATCTGCACTATTACCACACTGATTCAAGTCACCTTGACCTTTCACCTGGATAAATGGCCTACTTCTGCCCTTCCTGCAAACAGACAACATAGCAAACAAAAAGATCCTTCTAAACACAAGTCAGATCAGTCTACTCCTTTACTCAAACCCTATCATCTCATTCAAAGTAAAAACTAAAGTTCTTACAAAGTCCTACAAGGTGGTATATGACCTGGACCCATTCTGATCTGGTTATCTACTCCTCCCTGTTTTTGCTCACTCAGTTCCAGCCAAACTAGCAGATAAGTTCCTGCCTCAGGGACTTTGTAGTGGGTCTGATGCCTCATTCCACTACATCCACATGAAACCCTTCTTTATCACTTTTAGGTCTCTGCTCAAATATCATCTTTTCTAAATCCACCACTGCAATTTCCTATGCAGGCCATCAACAGTCCTTGTTCCCCTTATTTTTTCTCTCTACCACTTTTCACCACCTGACATATTTTTAAATTAATTTTTATATTAATGCCTTCCCTTCACATGCTCAAAGTGAACTTCATGATGGCACGAGTTTTTATTGTTTTATTCACTGTTTATTGTTTTATTTACTTTTTGTTCAGTGCCTGGCACATAACAGGCACTCAGTATTTGTTAAATTAATAAAGCAAACCTACACTTGAGGTATGGACATTATTCTAAAGAGTCAGAGCCAGATAGTACCATTCTGCTCATTCCCTCTCCCCGCCCCCCCTTCCCATTTTAACCAGCATACCTTTGGTTTTTTTTTTTTTAATGTTTTAATGTTTTATTATTTTTGAGAGAGAGAGAGAGAGAGAGAGAGCGGGATCAGGGGAGGGTCAGAGAGAGACAGAGATACAGAATCTGAAGACAGGCTCCAGGCTCCGAGCTGGCTGTCAGCACAGAGACCGATGCGGGGTTCGAACCCACGAACCGTGAGATCATGACCTGAGCCGAAGTCGGACGCTTAACCGACTGAGCCACCGATGCGCCCCTAACCAGCATACCTTTGAAGATCACAGCACATGCTCAAATCTAGCACAAAACTCTAAAATTCCCCTCAACTACTACCCTCAGTCAAATATCTTTACTTTCAAATTAGAAATTTAACCAACAAATCCATCTATGCAAATCACAAACAGTTAAGTTCAAATCCAAGTACCCAGTCCAAAAGACTCCTTGAGATTCATCAAGTGGATTCTGGACAGCCTTGGAAGTTCAGTGATGTCTGACAGTCTCTGAGTTCCGACTGTTGCTTAAGACATGCTGTGCTCACCAGAAAAAAACCAGAACCAACCCTGTTTCCCTACGTTCCTCAAGTTTCAGGTATGATTTCAAAATAATCCAAAGTATAAAGAATGTGAAAGTTCTTTGCCAAGAGAAAATGACTTCGTTAGTACTAAATATACTATTATTAAAATGAGACTTAATGCCGTCGAGAAGATAAACTGGAGAAAACACACACCAAATTAGGACAGAACCAAAGTGCCTGTGAAATAATTATGATTTAAATAACTGTTCTACGAAAAATGCACGTCTCGAACTAAATAAACTCTAGAGGCTGCGACAAGACCTTAGGCTTCCTACTTTAGTAAGGAACTGACAGATTCCCGGAGAGAGATCACACAGGCTACACCCTCCGGCCTGCCCAAGGTCCCCGGAGGGGGCGGCATCTGGCCATCCCCACCTACCCCGGAGGAACCACCTTAACCAGCCACCGCCGCCCGGGGGAGCGCTCCTCTCGCCGGCTACTCGCCCCTCCTTCTTACCACACCTACCTGGCACCTCCCCAACCCTTCTCCTCCGGGCATTTCCCCACCCTAGGAAGACGGAGACAGGCACGCACAAACGCACACTCACACTCACCAGAAACGCCAGCTCCTTCTCTCGCTTCCTGCACCGAAGAAGACGCTCGGATCCCGCGGTCTGGCAGGGCGTCGGCGCAGGAGGCTTGATACACTGTCCCGCAGAGGCGCGGGAGCCTGGAGTCCCGAGAGCCCGCGCAGCCGCAGAAAGCAGCGGCGCGGAGGTCGGAGCCGAGCCCTGCTGCACTTCCGCCCTCCGATACCTTGCCAATACAACCCGCAGCGCCGCGGGGCCTTGGAAGCCCACAGCAAGTCCAGTCACCCTCGGCGCCCAGAGATGACGTCACGGCACCCACGTGGCCTGCGCTCCACCCTCCGCGTTCCGCCCAATCCCGGGAGGAGGCCAGAGCTGCGCTAGAGCATGCGCAGACGGAGCGGGGCGTGTGGCTAGGGAGTCAAACGCCTGGCAAGTTTACGGTCAACATCGTATTAGGGGCGTCTCACGCCTTTCCCCTAGTTAGTGGTGTTTCGAGAGACTTATGTACAATACTGTAAAATAGAGAGTTTTAAAAATACTGAGACCCTGCCTCATAGAGCTTGACCGCAGCATCCCCTTTTCTGGCTTCGCAGAATAATACTAATAAAATGTTAGTTTTCAAAGCATTTTCTTTTCCTCATTCGATCTTAACTTTGTCGGAGCTACAACAGGGATTAATAGCCATAGTTAACAGAAAACTGAAACATATGAGTACTGAAGCCCTTTCGTCCATCCAATAATGCATATCTACACGTTTGTTTGTGAAAATAAGAACAATTTAAAAACTCCTAAAGCGTGTTTGAATCTTATCTATCCATAAGTCTTAATCAGGCATTTAACGTCTTTCTCTTAATTATGCATGCCATACATGCTAGGTAAATACAGTGCTGTGCTGAGACTCAAAAGAAGTTCCTCATTATTGGAAAGATTAGGGAAATCCTAGTAGGAGCCACAGGATTCGTTAAAAACGAAAAATCTTCTTGGAGATTGACTAGTCCAGTGATTTTCAAATGATGAGTCACAACCCATTGGTGGGTCATCCAATTTAGTGTGTAATGACTGGCATTTTTAAATGAAATATAGCAGAAAATACTGGCATGCTTCACACCAGTTAAGGGTAAATATTGTTTCCTGAATTTTTTTTACTTTGGTATATATATGGTGTACACTGGATAAGAATGCAAAGTCATTTCTTGATATGGATGGCAATCCAAAAATTTGAAGTCCGTAGTCTGGCCCACTTCACCTACTCAATGTAGAAATCCCCTCTGCAGCATACCCAATAGTCAGTCATTAGCTTCTGTGAAAAAATCTTGTAATTAAGATGTCCCACCAGGTGAACTAGACTAACCTCATCTTGGACAAATCAACATGATGAACACTTTGTGACCTGAAGCCCTCTTGGGCACATTCTTCACACATACATTCTTTCTTTTTGTTTAACCATGCTACACTCCTCAGACTCCAGGGTTATAAAAGCAGGTCTTACAGGAGGTGAGGTCTTGAAGCCACCCAAGACGTATTTCTGTCAGTAAATCCATTAATAAACCATTTCTCATAAAGCTAGGCTTTAGGCCTTTTTCTTCAGTCTCTCTGCTCCTTCAGCCTTTGGAGGTCATTTGTCTATGCCTCCCTTTCACAGAACACTCACTTTCCCAATGGTAGCCAAAATTGTATAAAATTTACTCTGAAATATATCCAAAATATTAGATGGATTTAGGGATGGATAGAGGAATGGTTAGATGGATAAATATGTGATAATGCAAGTGAGTACAGTAAAATGTTATTAATAGAATCTAGGTGGTGAGTATATAGGCATTCACTGTAAGATTCTTTCAATCTTGGTATGTGTTTGAAAATTTCCTAATAAAATCAGGGGGAGGGGGGAACTATAGAGAACCAAATAGGAAGAAAGTTGTTATGTTGAGCTGAAATTCAGCTTCCTGTAACTTTTGACTTTATTTTCTTCTTTTCTCCTCTTGTCCTTTCCCAACCTTGTGCCTACAACCTGCAATAGAAATGTCTAACCCCTGCTCTAATAGACAGCACTCCAGATATAAAAATATAGCTCTAATACTCCATAACTCACTTGAGCTAATGACTGTCAGTCAGTTCTTTCAGCCGTTATTCACATGACATACCTCTCTCCTGGATCTGGTCCAGTTATCACTGTCCCTATTAAATAGTTGTACTCTTTCCCATCTTGTGATTATTCTCCTTGAGCAAAAATTTGGAAATAAGAAGAATTCTATATTTGCTCCCTGTCATTTACATTTGTTAACATTATGTCTCATCTCTCAGTCAATGACACTATATCTTTCAAATTTTTTTTCTATGAAGGTAACTTATAAAGAGCTCTTTTTGACTGATCTTACCATTTCCCCCAAGCCTCAACTCATTCTAGGTGATTCTCAGGCAGCTGTTTAAATTGTGTGAACTTGTTTATAAAGTCCTCCAAAATTATTGATTGAAAGGAGAGACTCCAGAGAAATCTCTGTTAATAACATGCTTTCTTTTCTTCTCACTATAATGGTCTGCACTTATAAAGTCTGGTTTTCATTTTTGTATGCCTTACAACTTGTAAGGTTCAAAGCCATGGGATCACAACTTTCTTTGCTCCAAATTCACTTAAATTTGCTTTCCTAAACTCTAAGTTGTCTCTACTATCCCCATGAACTCTAACATGCCATTACTTCCTGACCCAAAGTTCCCATTTACTCTCTATTGTCTTCAACCTGCTAGTTTCAGAGAATGAATTAGTTAAGTCATATTTAATTCTTCTACTTCATTTCTAGCTCCTCTGACTGTGCTCCAACCAGTTAACCTGTCTCCCCAATTTCCCTCACTTCTGATTTCTTTTTCAGTCTATAGGCATGTTAAAATGTGCTCTCATCCTATTAAAATCCTTCATCATTTTTTACTTTAGGTATTAGGATAGCCTCACTAACTGGCCTCCCTGATTCCAGCCTTGCTCCATCTGTATTTGCCTTTGACTTCAACCAGAGTAGATTACAGTCATTCCCACTTATCCACAGGGAATACATTCCAAGACCCACCCTCCGACAGATACCTGAAACCACAAATAGTATACTAAGCTCTATATATATTATGTTTTTTCCTATACATGCATACCTATGACAAAGTTTCATTTATAAATTAGGCATGGTAAGAGATTAACAATAACTAATAATAAAATAGAACAATCATACTCTAGTAAAAGTTATGTGAATGTGATCTCTCTCAAAATACTGTAGTGTACTCACCATTCTCATAATGATGTGAAATGACAAAATGCCTACGTGATGAGATGAAGTGAAGTGAACATCATCAAGCATTGTGATGTAATATTAGGCTACGTTGACCTTATTGTGATGGTATGTCAGAAGGAGAATCATCTGCTTCCAGATCTCAACTGACCACTGGTAACTAAAACTGAAAATTGAAACTGCAAATAAGGGAGTGCTCTGGTACACTATTATGCACTCTAACCATGTCACTCTGATACTTAAAACATTGTAATGATTCCTTCTGGGAAAATTCTTACTTTCTTAGCATGATCAATTGGTTCCTTCCTTCCTTTCCCAGCACTCCCTGTCTTGCACTTCAAACTCTAATAGTATCAAACCTTCTGCAGTTCTGTGCACTCAGCGTATGTCATACTTCTGTGCCGTTGATCCCTCTGTCCTGCTGCCTGAAATGCTATCCTCCACCAGACCCCTCTTCCCCTAAATGCTATCCCCCAGATCTCTTCTCCCCCATTTGCCATACACCACACATTCCCTAATATTCAATTCAAGTGTTAAAAAGTTTCTTTGGGGAGGGGGGAGGGAAGGGGCACCTGGGTGGCTCCATCAGTTAAACCCCTGACTCTTGATTTGATCTCACATTTCTTGAGCTCAAGCCCTCTGTTGGGCTCTGTGCTGACAGTGTGAAGCCTACTTTGGATTCTCTCTCTCTCTCTCTCTCTCTCTCTCTCTGCCCTCTCTTTCTCTCTGTTCCACCCCCCTCCCCCCCACCCCAGTTCTCTCTCAAAAATAAATAAACATTAAAAAAAAGGAAATAAAGTTTTCCTTGGTCCATCCAATCTGGGTTAAACGCTCTTCATACTTTTCTCAATCTTTTTGTGCGTCCTTAATGGTAGCATGATGCCTGGCATGCAATAAATGTTTGTTGAAATAAACTAAGCTGAACATGGGTTTCCTTCCATGATTCTGATCACTTTCTCCTGAGGAACTAAATTCTTCCTCATAGCTTAGAGTTTAAGTAGAGAGCAGTGGTTTCCTTTATTACTTAAACAATTTCAAAGTTATTAGCAAGGAAAGTTGAAAGGGATCAAGGCACACTGCTCTTAGCAGATTCAGTGTCCGCCAGTCACCAGGCAGTAAGTGTCTCCACCAATACCACATCTTGTCTTCGTGCTAGTTTTCTGATCTGTGGGGGGAATGTGTTATTGCTTTTTCCATCTGGCTACACACTCTCTAGTGTATTCCCAGAACACAACTAGATTTCCATTCTTCTGTTCTTTTACCCTTACTCAAATAACTCCTCTCAAGTGATTCTAGAATGGAAACTCCTAGAAAGCAGGGATGAATTTCTATATGTGAAAGGCTGCAAACCAGAATTTCAGAGGCTGGAACTAGATCACTGGTATGACTCTGGAATGTACTCTCACCTACTTTAGCATACATACTGTGATGGTTAAGCATGTGCCAGGTGAAGTTTCAATTCTAATTGCCCAAACTGAGAATTCCATGCTCCAGAGGTGGTCAGGTACCAACATTGGAAAGATCACACTCCAGAAGCAGCGATCACAAGGATGTTTGTTGTCACTATTTTGATCAACACCTCATGGTTTGCTAGCATAGTGAATGTCAGAGATGGGTGTTTATTTTTGGCTTGCTCAAAAGTATGATAACTGTTAGAGATAGAATCTTTATGAAATTAGCAGTACTTAAGATACGTAGATTGACTAAACTATTTTAGAGATTCCTACCACTCTTGGATGAACAGACTGTAGAATTCCATGAAGCCTGAAGCTTGATCCATAAATTTTCTTATGTCTTCTATAAAAGTTTTGGAATTCAGCCTCAGGAATGGTGTTATCCTGCTTTAAGAGAACCTTTTTTGCAAGGAGATATGAGAGCATCTTTAAAGGGCAGGGAGATGGGATCTCATCCACCTGATAGAGCAGGTTATACGAACTATTTTGTTTAATAAATATCTGCATGAACAAAGGAATTTGGTCTAAGACTGGCTTCCATTATAATCTCACATCCAGGTTTTGGGAAAATAATTAATCCTTATCGACCTCTGTTTCTCTGGTGGCTATGGTTATTTATGGAAAAGAACCTAAGAGTTACACATGATCAAATTAGTCTTTGTCAGTTAACAATAGTGGCAGATACATTCTCTTTGTCCCTTAAAATGTTTTTAAAACTCAAAAAAAATTAATGAAAACAGTGTTTACAAAACAATTTGGATTTCTGACTTATCCTGACATCTGACAACTGTGGACTCACATTGCTACATGGCAACCATGAACTGGAGTAGAGCAGTAGCTGGCCCCTTTTAGGCTGGGCATGCCCTCCCCACTTTGCCATTGTCTCCACACTCTCACTTATGTGGACATTAAAATACCTACCCGGACACTAGAGGGATTGGAGCTTAACACTCCTATATAGCTCTTTATATTTCTAAGGTGCTGCCTACCTCAGGTTTTGCACATAGATATTGAGGTTGTTGAAAAAAAAATTAAACGTGTCCAAAATGTGTTACACAGAAGAACTTGACACGCATTTAATTGTGATTATGATCATATTTATGGCTTTAAGATTTTACTTTTAATCAATTCTAAAGATACACTTGAAAGTTGGGATATATATAGATAGATATAGATATATAGATAGATCTTCTCTTATGAAGTGAAAAAACATTTGGGGGATCTAAATATTATTTCAAGACTTGCAGTGTTCAACAATCACAGAAATTCCATTTGTATCTATTTCATTGGCATTTTAAAATCTCTCCAGGAGCTGAATAGATAGACTCATTTAGCTCCAATGATAGCCTTTCATGCACTGTGTCAAGTCTTCATTCATTCAACTATTTCTTGAGGCTACATTGTCATGTGTTTCATAAAGAAACTAAACAAACAAACAAAAAATACCCCTCTCAACCAACATTACAGGAACCTCCAAATTTAAATACATTCATGAAGATTTATTTTTAAATCACAGTTTGGGAGAGTTTTTTTTTACTACCAGAAGTCCTGTTTGTAATTCTATCACTGCTATAGATAAAATGCAGATTTCTATTGAAAATACTGGTTATAAAACTGTATGATTCCAGTTACTCAGAACGCTCTATCTACTTGTCTACACAGATGAGTTCTGCAGGAGTGAATTAAAGCAATATGCCAAATATTATTCTTAGTAGAATATACACATATATACTCATAATTCATACATACCTGTGTTCTAATTTTTCATCCCATAAACTAATATTATTCTAAAAAAAAATCTTTGACTTAGATTATTTGGCTGTTCCCATATAAACATTTTCCTATAAAGAGCTCTTATTAATAACTCAGACAAGTAAATCAAGCAGTTTTTTAAATCTGATTTTTCAACGAGTACAGAAGGAAAAATAGTCTGGGAAGTGTATAACTTAAGGGAAAGAAAGAAAGAAAAAGCACAGCCTGATTCTTGAAACCACAAAATAAATCCTTGCAATAACACATTGTTGTCACCAGGTGTCACAATCAACCTGACATGAAGCTCAGAGCTCCTTAGCCAGCAAGGCCAGTCAAGGGTACCCTCAATGATGTTACAGTGTTTCCAATAGGAAACCTCTGGTTAGCTCAAGAGATCTTGTGAAACTGTAGAAAGATTCTCACAACAAAATTATTTTCATTAGGAAAAAAACTCACTTTCTAAACCTTGTCAGTACTAACAAAAAATCTCTTTCAAATATTTTTCCTCTCCTTCACATTCTACTTGTTCTTAGATCATAAACTAGTATGGAAGAGCAGTCAGGGACATGAGCTCTTAAATCCCACATCTTACAGCTTTTGGCCGTGTGGTCAGACACAAAATTATTTAACCAGGATTGGTTACATAATTTGCAATGTCCAGTGCAAAATCAAAATGAAGGCCCCTTGTTTTAAAAAAGAATTACAAGATGGCAACAGCAGATGGTTAAACCAAGGGATGGGCAGTTGAAGAGGTCACATGCCCAAGAACCTGGCTCTTATGTAACTTCTCCAGGCTTCCACTTCTCCATTTTCCTTGCGGTGAAATGAAGATAGTGATAGCACCTGCCTCAGAGATTCATTGTGAAGATTAAGTAGGATGATGCACACAAAACATTTACTATAGTGCTTGGCACATAGTGAGCTCTCAACATATGGGAGCTGTTGTTTTTATGTCCTTCATCGGACATACCATTCCTCCTTGCCAACCCATTTCACAATCTGCTGCCAGAGCTGTCTTCTTTAGCACAGTTCTAATTATGCCTCTGTCCTGTTTTTACAAAACCAAATCCTTGCTGCCCACAGATTTAAATCCAGATTTCTCGGTCTAACCCTAATCCAGCTTTCCAGCTTCATCACCCATCACCTGTCTGGCTGGTCTCTCTCTGACCTTCCTGTGCATTCAGTTACCCAACTTTAAAGAGCAGGTAATATATCTTTTTTTAATCACTTAACTTTATTTTTTAGAGGAGTTTTCGGTTCACAGCAAATTTGAGCAGCAAGTCCAGAGTGTGTGTGTATGTGTGTGTACGTGTGTGTGTGTTCACATCCCCTGTCTACACACACACACACACACACACACACATGAGCCTCTTCCTTATTGGTAGATAACCTACACTGCAATGATACATTTGTTATAATTGATGAACCTATATTGACATGCCATTATCACCTAAAGTGCATAGTTTACATTATGGTTCACTTTTGGCATTGCATATCCTACAGTTTTGGCCACATTTATCATGACATGTATCCACTATTACTGTATCATACAGTGTGGTTTCACTGCCCTGAAAGTCCTCTGTGCTGCACCTGTTCATTCCTCTCTCCTCCCAGCCCCTGGCAACCACTGATCCTTTTGTCTCCATGGTTTTTCCTTTTCCAGAATGTTACATGGTTGAAACCATAAGGCACGCAGCCTTTTCAGATTGGCTTCTTATTTTTTAATTTTTTTAATTTTTTTTAATGTTTGTTTATTTTTGCGAGTGAGGAAGGGACAGAGAGAGAGGGAGACAGAGTATCTGAAGCAGGCTGTCAACACACAGCCTGATGTGGGGTTCGAACCCCCAGGCCGTGAGATCATGACCTGAAGTGAGGTCGGACGCTTAACGACTGAGCCACCCAGGTGCCCCCAGATTGGCTTTTTTCACTTAGTAATAGGCAGTTAAGGTTTCCTTTGAGTCTCTTCAGGTGCAGTTTTTTCAAATAAAATTTTTAAATTTTAAGTGTAAGTTCCGTTTAACTACACAGAGCAGAATATTCAGATGACTTTCTTTTTTACCTTAAAATGTGTGTAAAAGTTAATGCAGACATATCAACAACTATTGTGCTGGGACCTTTGTGTGGGATAATTTGCCCACATACATTAATTGTCAGAATTGCCATCCCAGAAGTGGTATGTTCCTAAAGGCCCTCTGAATCTTAGGGACAAGCACTATGGTTTAAACCACTTAATTTTTAAAAAAATTAAAGTATTCAGGTTTACCTCAAAAAAAAGTTTGTTGTGGCTTAAGTGCTGAATTTTTTAAAAGTCCATTTTATAATCATTACCTTTTGGCATTCACCTCCCAGGTCTGATGGCACAGCCAGCCCACACCTTCCTCCTTTATATTTCTCCATTATCTTTCTCCTTCAGCCATATCACTACCACACACATGCCATGATTTACTTCTCATGTTTCTCTAAACACTACAACTGAAACATTATCTATCACTGTGTTTCTAAGCTCCATCTATTATCTTGGGCTTTAAAAGACTGGTACGGCTTAAGAGCCTGAAAAAGAAGGGAAAGGTATGGATATTTCAGGAAAGGAATAAAAGAATGATAAAAAGCAGGGACAAACCCATCATGTCATCCTGAGGTGTTGTGAGTGTGTTTTATTCCACAAATGTAAGATACTATATGTCAGGAAGCTGGAAACATCATCATGTATCCATCATTTGTTTGGTTAGTTAAATGACATGTACTGAGCATTCTATGAGTTGAGCACAATTCTGTAACACTTTTCTACTATTCTAACCAGGGTCTCAAGACTCGTACACTTTGGGAAGTCCTCTTTAGAAAGCACACATACTCAAATATTTAAAAATACAAAATCAGATGACCTCAGAAAAGGCTTGTGCAAGTGTAGGGCTCTGAAAGTTCAGCTTCACAGTAAATCATCTCTTTATCTAACCATTGAGAGACTGAAGTTAAGAAGTAGCCTTCAGGTAGCTTGATACTTCACCTGCCTCAGGTATCCAAGACTGCTTCTGGCCCATGTGCTAAATTTCTCCTGAGAAAAACTGTTCATCTTTACGGAATGGCCATTAGAGCAAAGAGCAAAGTTAAACAGCAGTCTTTCACCTGCCTGCTACACATTTCCATGCACTGTTTTATGCATCCTTATTCTATTCACTGCCTTCTTCTAGGCAGATTTTCTAACGTTCTTTTCATCCACCAACCATGACATGAAATTTTTGTATTCCTGATAGATTCAAATAAAGTATCATTTCCCCCTCCCTCAATGCTTTCCCAGCAATTTATAAAATGATTAGTGTTCTCACTGAACAATGTGTTCATTCATTTTGTAGGCTTTCATGTGCACAGCTGTGCAAGGTACTCAGGATACTAAGATGCATCAGAAATAATTTCTTCCCTCAAAGAACTCCCATTCCAATGTGGCAGAGAACTGATAAGTAAACAAATCACTGCAACAGCCCCTAACAGGCTCTAATAGAACCATTTACACCTGTCATGGGAACCTAGTTTCAAGAACAAACCAGTAGCAAAGTATCAAAGAAATCTTGCAGGATAGATAGGATACAACAGGTAGACAAGGAAGCAAAGGATTTTTAACCCAGGCGCTCTTAACCAAGAAGTCCATTGTTCAAATTCAGAGGTTTGAAGAATTTGTATGGGGAGATCATTACATCTTTAGTTTCACTAACCTCCTCCTTTGAAATTTAGAATTTCCTTCAATCATAAATACAGGCCACAAACTGAAGTAGTATTAGCAATATTTATAACTTTTCACCAATAGAAACATAGATACAGGCAACTGACATTGCAGTTGGCCCATATTCCTGAAATACTATTTACGTGTATCATTACTTTGAAATTGCAGCAGGTGTTAGACCCACTGTGAGACCTTATCATTTGTTGCATTAATAAACGTACTGTAACCCAAACTTGGTTTTTTGGAAAATTTTATATGAATATAATTGAGTCTCTTTATATTAATATGTATGTTTGTGCATTTAAATACATTTTTCTGAAAAAGGCTCCATAGACTTCACTGGACTAAGGGATCCATTGCCAAAATAAGAATAAATAAGATTAAGAACTCATGTTCTAGGCAAAGGAAACAGAATATGCAGCAAGTGTAAATGATGAGACTTGTTTAAGAATTCTATCACCAATGCACTCTATTCTTCCTCCCGACTCTAAATTCTTTCCACTACTCTCCTCTTACCCTCTCTTACTAACACTACCCTGGCTTGGGGCCCTTGTCCATCTGGCCATCCTCCAATCCATTCCCCATACTTCCTCCAGAATGTTCTGTATCAAATGCTATATGGAAGGAAGGTTCTAAAGCTGCTGTTATAACCACAGTGATGTATTGAAGAGTCTCAATTAAGGGTGTGATATGATCAGAGTTGTGGTTTTGGGTGTTTTGACAGAGATGCCTCTGGGGGCAATGGAAACACCTGAAAAACTACTACAGTCGACTGAGAAATGACAAGAAAGGTAGTGGGGGTGGGATGGGAAGGAGAAATAGTTACTGATTACATGGAGGGTGTGTATGAGGGGGGCTGGGGTTTCAGTTGTGGTCCATGCCAAGACAGCATACAAAATGGAGCTTGTCTATGAAGAATCCTTGTGTAAATTTCTGGTAAAGAAGTCCAGACTGAAGACATTTTCTTAGGGAATCATTTATCACTTGTGTTAGTCTGGGTCCTCCCAGAAGCAGATACCAAAAGAGTATAAGCGGATTTCAAATTTGCAAAGACCTTATTAGGAGAAATCCTTGCTATAGAAAATTGGGGTGCTGGCACAGGAAGGGGCTGGAAAGCCATCAGTCAGTTAGTGTAGCCTCAGGAAGGTGTAGTAAGGAATGTTGAAGAATTCTCAGGCCAAAGTGATCAATCAGGGGAGAGGATGTCTCCTAGGGTTAGGACTGCCTTAGAATCTGGGCCACGTTCACTCATTGGCCTTGGCCACAAGCAGCATGTGGGAAACGTGGATTTCAGAGATCATCTTGGGCCCTTGGCCAACCACTTTCACTCACACCTAGAGGTCTGTGAGGGGTATTCTCCTGGTTGCAACCACACTTTAGTGAGCAAATACTATAATTTGGTGTATATGCATCAGTGTATATACAAGTCCAATTCTGTAAATTACCCTTTTCTTTTTTTTAATAGTTTATTGTCAAGTTGGTTTCCATATAACACCCAGCGCTCATCCCAACAAGTGCCCTCCTCCATGCCCATCACTCCCCTTCACCTCCCCCCCAACCCCATCAGCCCTCAGTTTGTTCTCAGCATTTAAGAGTCTTTCATGGTTTGCCTCCCTCCCTCTCCCCATTTTTCCCCTTCTTCTCATTCATGATCCTTTGTTAAGTTCCTTCTAATCCTCCTATATATGCAAACATATGGTATCTGTCCTTCTCTGCCTGACTTATTTCGCTCAGCATAACACCCTCACATTCCATCCATGTTGCTACACATGGCCAGATTTCATTCTTTCTCATTGCCATGTAGTATTCCATTGTATAGATAAACCATATCTTCTTGATCCATTCAGCAATTGATGGACACGTAGGCTTTTTCCATGTTTTGGCTATTGTTGAGAGTGCTGCTATGAACATCGGGGTACATTTGCCCTGATGCATCAGCACTCCTGTATCCCTTGGGTAAAGTCCTAGCAGTGCTATTGCTGGGTCATAGGGGAGTTCTATTGTTAATTTTTTGAGGAATCTCCACACTGTTTTCCAGAGTGGCTCCGCCAGTTTACATTCACACCAGCAGTGTAGGAGGGTGCCCATTTCTCCACATCCTCACCAGCATCTAGAGTCCTCTGATTTGCTCATTTTAGCCACTCTGACTGGCGTGAGGTGGCATCTCAGTGTTGTAAACTACCCTTCTCAATCAAGAAGCTCTGCAGGGAAGTCTATAACTTTTTTTCTCCTGGTGACAATTTCAGACCACTCTTCTTCCCTTTCAGATTTCTCTCTTGTTCCTGGCACTCATTTACTCATATTTACTCATATTTAGGAATTAACAACAGAATCCGTTCATCATGAATTGCTCCTGGCTTGCTTTCTGTTGCCTACATATCATAATCAGATACTCATTTAGAAAGCAGAATGTTGTTTTGTGAGCTAATGCTTTCTCCTCTGCCTCTCTTTGGGCAACTCTCTTCTGCTACTAATCCTTGCCCAGTTATTCCTAAACTAAATCAAATTCCTATCCTGTCCCTTTATATTTGGCCATAATATTCTCATCTGGGTATAGAGATGTGGGAAATAGAGAAGATTAAGGAGAGGCACTGCAGGATGTTAAGAATCCCAGGCCAGTTGAAGCCTTAACCCCCAGCACCTGAGAATATAATATTAGTTGGGGATTAAGGTAACATGAGTTCTTTAGGGTGGGCCTTAATCCATTATGGCTGGTACCCTTTTTCGTACAGGATTTTAGGACATGGACACTCCAATGACAGGTGAGGATACAATGAGAAGGAAGCCATGAGAGGTCTCAGATGGAACCAACCTCCTGACAAACAAACAAACAAAACAAAACAAAACAAAATAAAAAAAAAACAGAATCTCAGCCTTACCACCAATTAGCTGTGTAGCTGAAGGCAAATTATTTAACTTTTCCAAGCTTCAGTCAATCCTCTTACCTGTAAAATAAGGACAACACTAGTGCTTCCCCTAGGATTGCTGGAAGTAATAAGTGGGAGATAGATACCATACATATAACACATAGCACAGTGCCTGGCATATGGTAAGCACTCAATAAAGATTAACTATAATAATTCTTATTAATAATATCATTGCTTTTACCTCCCTGCCATTAGATTGTCTCACCTGTTTTTTTCTTTTTTAATTTTTTAAGTAATCTCTGCATTCATTATGGGCTCAAACTCATAATCTTGAGATCAAGAGTGACACACTCCACTGACTGAGACAGTCAGGCTCCCCTCTCTCACCTGTTTTCATGTCAATTTATTAATTAATTAAAGCTTTCCTAAAATATTTCCTATTCACCAAATCTCACAGAGAATAGCTACCATTTTTTGGGTAACCAGTTAGGGCACTTTTTACAGTCTGTGTAATTTGAAGATGGCAAAAAACTCAACCAAAATAGAGATGTATTATTTTTCACATTAGAAACCCAGAGGTAAGTAGCTAGGGCTGGGGTAATGGCTCCATAATGACATCATTGTTGCAGGGTGCTTCTATCTTCCCGCCTCAGCATCCCATGGGTCAGAAAATGGATTTATAGGATGCTTCTTTGGCATAACATCCATAACCCAGGAGGGAAGAAGAAAAGAAAATGAAGAGGATGGAGGCCAGAGACTTTTTCCTCTTAAAGCTTTACCACTTTATTTAGGAAGCCAAACCCACCCCAGGGGTATCCACCTATATCTCATTGGCCAAATGGTATTGAATGGACACTCCCAGTTGGAAGAGAGACTGGAATATCTAGTATTTTTAGTTGGGTACACTTCTCATCTCAGAAATAATCAGGGTAATGTTTTAAAGAAGGTGACATAGATATTGGGCTACATGACCACGTCTGCTATATGACCTCGCTTAATTCTACTTTTTAAAATATGTTTATTTATTTTTGAAAGAGAGAGACAGTATGAGTGATGGAGAGGCAAAGAGAGAGGGAGACACAGAATCTGAAGCAGGCTCCAGGCTCTGAGCTGTCAACACAGAGACTAACACAGGGCTCGAACCCATGAACCGTGAGATTATGACCTGAGCCGAAGTTGGATACTTAACTGACTGAGCCACCCAGGTGCCCTTTAATTCTACTTTAAAAAAAAAATTTAATGTTTTGTTTATTTCTGAGAGAGAGAAACAGCATGAGCAAGGGAGGGTCAGAGAGAGAGGGAGATACAGAATCTGAAGCAGGCTCCAGGCTCGAGCCAGCTGTCAGCACAGAGCCCCACACAGCACAGAGCCCCACAGAGCTTGAACTCACAAACTCTGAGATCATGACCTGAGCTGAAGTCGGACGCTTAACCGACTGAACCACCCAGGTGCCCCTAGTTCTACTTTTTAAAATGACAATCTGGGGCACCTGGCTAGCTCAGTCAGAGGAGTGTGTACTCTTGATCTCAGAATAGTGACTTTCATCCCCATGTTGGGGGCATAAATTATTTAAAAATAAAATCTTGGGGTGCCTGGGTGGCTCCGTCAGTTAAGTGTCCGATTTTGGCTCAGGTCATGATCTCCTGGTTCATGAGTTCAAGCCCCATGTCAGAATCTGTTCTGACAGCTCAGAGCCTGGAGCCTCCTTCTGATTCTGTGTCTCCCTCTCTCTCTGTCCCTCCCCAGCTCTCTCTCTCTCAAAAATCAATAAACATTAAAAAAATTTTTTAAATAAAATCTTAAAAAAAATAAGAAAACAAAGTGACAATCTGTTTCAGATCTGATAATATGGGCATGAGCCCAGAGTTCAATAATTTAGGTAATCGGTATATCGCAGCCAATGTCAATTCAGTAGGAGGAAAATCAATTACACTAACTTTTGCTTTGAATTGCCTGATCCATTTAGTCAGAACAATTAGCCCACATTGATATGGAGTGTTCTGGACATGAAATACGAAACTCATGGCTAGCTTCACTCATGTATGAATTACTCACAACTATCAAGGTAAGAAGTGTTTGAATGTGGTTGCTTAAACATTTAAGCCACTTTTATTATGCTATTACTACAGGGTATAAAATTATATTCTAAGTTCTTAGTAGGGAAACCAACCTACATAGCCCATTGCTTATATATTATCTACATTTCACTCACCTGCCTCAAATCCTTTTTCAGAACATGGCAAATATGAATTAACATCCAGAAATAGACAGTTCATACAGGTTAGTAAGCAATACAAATGAGAAGTATTATTTTTATTTCATTTCTTCATATAATAATTATGTCTTCTCTTGCAAAATCCTCACTCATATGGAATGATTACATAATGTTCTCAATTTACTATGGAAGGGCAATGCTTAACCTATGTGGTATGTAAATTTATCATATGTTAGTTGCAGGATAGGACCTCGTCCAAACAATTTGAATATTTCAGTAAATAGGGTATGGGTGTTGTCCTGACTAGCTATTTAGGCCATGCAAGGAAGAGAGGAGGAGTAAGAGTGGATTAAGGTGCACCCAAGAAATAGGACAAAAATAAAATGTACTAGTTTTATTCATTCGATTAGTAAGCTAATGATAAAATAATAATTAAAAACTCACATCAAAGCAGCAACTTCTTTATTTTATCATCAAATTATTTAATACTTACTAGTCTTCTCTGTTAAACTAGATGTTAAATTCCTTACAGATATTTTGGGTCCCACATAGCACTTAAGAGTTCCCTGAACCATGCTTATTGATTGACTGAGGATGCATATATTAAAAATTCCAGGGGCGCCTGGGTGGCTCAGTCGGTTGAGCGTCCGACTTCAGCTCAGGTCATGATCTCACGGTTCGTGGGTTTGAGCCCCGCGTCGGGCTCTGTGCTAACAGCCTGCTCAGAGCCTGGAGACTGTTTCAGATTCTGTGTCTCCCTCTCTGACCCTCCCCTGCCTATGCTGTCTCTCTCAGAAATAAATAAAACATTAAAAAAAAAATTCCAGTGTTAATGCCCAAGTTACCAATTCTCTTTATAGCCAAAATAAATTACATGAATTAAGGCCATTAGCGTAAAGGTGTAACTATAGGGGCACTTGGGTATCTCAGTCGGTTAAAAGTCTGACTCTTAATTTCAACTCAGGTCATGTTTTCACGGTTCGTGAGATCGAGCCCTGCATTGGGCTCTATGCTGACAGCATGAAGCCTGCTTGGGATTATCTCTTTCCCTCTCTCTCTGCCCCTCTCCCCGCAATAAGTAAACTTTTAAAAAAAGGTATAACTATGAAGTTGGTGACCTTTTCAAACAAACATAACGGAATATAAAATATGTTGTCCTTTCTCAAAGTTGAAACTCCAGAAGGCAACTTACTTGTTGAACAATAATGAAATTACTTAGAGCATCAACAAAACTGTTTTACGATTGCCATTAAACCTAGTTAAAGAAATGAACACGGAAAACAATTCACATTACTTTATAAACATAGCTAATTTTTAAATATAATTTATTTTTTAATTTACATCCAAGTTAGTTAGCATATAGTGCAACAATGATTTCAGGAGTAGATTCCTTAATACTCCTTACCCATTTAGCCTATCCTCCCCTCTCACAACCTCTCCAGTAAACTTCTGTTTGTTCTCCATATTTAAGAGTCTCTTATGTTTTGTCCCCCTCCCTGTTTTTATATTATTTTTGCTTCCCTTCCTTATGTTCATCTATTTTGTATCTTAAAGTCCTCATATGAGTGAAGTCATATGATATTTGTCGTTCTCTAATTTCGCTTAGCATAATACACTCTAGTTCCATCCATGTAGTTGCAAATGGCAAGACTTTATTCTTTTTGATTGCCGAGTAATACTCAGTGTGTGTGTGTGTGTGTGTGTGTGTGTGTGTGTGTATCACATCTTCCTTATCCATTCATCCATCAATGGACATTTGGGCTCTTTCCATACTTTGGCTATTGTCAATAGTGACGCTATAAACATTGGGGTGCATGTATCCCTTCAAAACAGCACACCGGTATCCCTTGGACAAACACCTAGTAGTGCAATTGCTGGGTCGTAGGGTTCTATTTTTAATTTTTTGAGGAACCTCTGTCCTGTTTTCCAGAGTGACTGCACCAGTTTGCATTCCCACCAGCAGTGCAAAAGAGATCCTCTTTCTCCGCATCCTCATCAACATCTGTTGTTGCCTGAGTGGTTAATGTTAGCCATTCTGACAGGTATGAGGTCGTATCTCATTGTGGTTTTGATTTGTATTACTCTGGTGATGAGTGATGTTGAGCATCGTTTCATGTGTCTGTTGGCCATCTGGATGTTTTCTTTGGAGAAGTGTCTATTCATATCTTTTACCCATTTCTTCACTGGATTATTTGTTTTGTGGGTGTTGAGTTTGATAAGTTCTTTATAGATTTTGGATACTAACCCTTTATCTGATATGTCATTTGCAAATATCTTCTCCCATTTTGTCAGTTGCCTTTTAGTTTTGCTGATTGTTTCCTTCACTGTGCAGAAGCTTTTTATTTTGATGATGTCCCAATAGTTCATAAACATAGCTAATTTTTATACTCTACCCCCAAGGGAAAAAAAAAACCCAACTTATTTGGATCATCTACTTTATTCACCATTTTTGGCTTTAGATAACTCTAGTCTATGTTTAAAAAATTATCCTTGAAAAATAAATTTGCTGTCATTAAATGTACTGAAATAAACATGATGTATAATCATTCTATCACATTAAATCTCCATATCTAAACCACGCATTCAGGCTTTATTTATGTAGTGAGGGCTGTATGTAATTAACTAATGAACCACTCTCTCTAGGCACTCTTAAATTTGTTCTAGCATTAATATAATATACCAATGAAGGGGAGAATTTTTTAGCGTGTGTCTCTTAGGACTCAAAGTCAGTTAATGGCAATGATGTTTATAATAATAGCATCACCAGACACCTCAGAGGTTAGATTCAATGTAGAATACATTGGAGAAAACAAATTTTGTGACTATAAGTAAACATCTAGGTACAAAGATATGTGTTGAATATGGACATACAATTAGGTCAAGGCAACATATTTGGGTTTAGATCATGCAATGGAAATATTTTCCACCCCTAGTGTTAAAAGCTTCCTTGATGAAATATAAAAGACTTAAAGGCAATTGCAAAAGAGTTTTGTTGATGCTCTCAGTGATTACATTATTGTTCAACAAGTGTGTAGCCTTCTGGAGTTTCAACTTTGAAGAAGGACAACGTATTTTATATTCCATGCTTTAAGGATTATTAGCTTATATAGCTCTAAAACAGACTAGGTTTTAGCTGTTGACTACTTCCTTCCTACAGCTTGAGGCTGACTTCATGGAGGGGTGTGATTTAGGTGGCTCTGACCTTCTGGTCGATCTCTGGCTTCCACTGCTTTGTCAGTTCTGCAACTTTTGGTAGAGAGGGCTTTGGAAATCAGGGAGACCAGAGCAGAACCAGGGTCTAGCTATCACGTCAGAACACTGAATAAAGCCATAAAGCAGATAATCATTTTATCTGTGAAACTTGATGATAAGCTACATGAGGACAGGAACTATCTCGGTCTGACATGTCAGGCAGTCATCAAACTCCAAATTTTATCCTGGGGCATTTCTATATACAAGTGACTAACGAAGTCCTCAATTGTGAAGTGAAGTTAAAATTCAAACTAAACAAGTATTTACTACCATATCAACGAACTAAAAATTTACTTGCTTTAATCTTGTAAAAGATTAAAACATCTTGCTTTAACTTTGTAAAGACAAAGTATACAGGGGCGCCTGGGTGGCTCAGTCAGTTGAGCGTCCAACTTCAGATTAGGTCTTGATCTCAGGGTTTGTGGGTTCAAGCCCCGCTTCTGGCTTTGCACTGACAGCATGGAGCCTGCCTCGAATTCTGTCTCCCTCTCTCTCTGCTCCTCCCCTTCTTCTACATGCTCTATCTCTCTCTCTCTAAAAATAAACATTAAAAAATTTTAAGGGTGCCTGAGTGGCTCAGTCGGTTAAGTGTCCGACTTCAGCTCAGGTCATGATCTCACAGCTTACGAGTTCAAGCCCCACAACAGGTTCTGTGCTGACAGCTCAGAGCCTGGAGCCTGTTTCAGAATCTGTATCTCCCTCTCTCTGCCCCTCCCCCACTCTTACTGTCTCTGAAAAATAAACATTTAAAATACAATTTTTAAGATAGTGTGTCTCTAATTTGACATAACATTTATTTTTTTTAAATATTTTTATTTATTTCTAGGAGAGAGAGAGAGAGACCGTGTGAGCAGGGGAGGGTCAGAGAGAGAGGGAGTCACAGACACTGAAACAGGCTCCAGGCTCTGAGCTGGCAGTCAGCACAGAGCCCGACGCAGGGCTTGAACCCACGAACCGCGAGATCATGACCCAAGCGAAAGCCGGACGCTTAACCGACTAAGCCATCCAGGCGCCCCGACATAACATTTACCTTTTAATTCATTTACTCTATTCTTTGTATTTTTTAAAGGTTCTCTTTAATTTCCTCTTGTCACCGCTCTGTGATCATTCCATTGTGTAACAAAATGGGAAATTCAACGCTGAACAAATGGAATACCATAAGTTAATAATGGCATGCCAAGTACTTGAATCCTGAGATTTAGAGTCAAACAGACCTTGTGTGATGTCCAAGCCCTGCCACTTACTACGTAATTCTGCATAAATTACTCAGTTGCACTTAGCCTCAGTTTTTTTTTCCTCCCAGAATAAGAATGGTGAACATAAGTACCTAAAAAAGTAGATAGAAGGATTAAATAACATGCATAAAAGGCACATAAGAGGTCATGGAAACATTTTGTATCATGATTATGATGGTAGTTACACAGCTTTGTGTGGTTGTTAAAATTCACACAACTATGCACAAACAACTATGAATTTTACTGAATGTCAAGTATATGTCAATAAATCTGACTTTAAAAAATAAAATAATAAAAATGGAAAATCCATGTACAGTATCTAGCACAGTGTTTGACACTTAGGAAATGCATAGTAAATAATTGTTCTAGAGGGCTATATCAAAATTATGAAAACGTTTTTCTTCCTTTGCCATAGAAATAGGTTCTTTCCATAGTTAACTTGATTCTTGTATTTTGCTGTACTGATTTGGAGATCAAATCCAATATTCCCTGTATTCCTTTTCTGCTCTCTAAATGTCAAAGGAAAGTACAAAAGGAACAGAGAAATTGAACAGTTGAATATTTTCCATTAACAAGGATCTTTTGCACTCCCTCTGAGGGCCCCTTCTATGGCATGCAGAGAAACATAAAAGAGATAGAGGTGTTTTCCCAACTTACACACTTCAGTCATTCATTCATTCCCCAAATATTTATCAAACACCTATTATGTGACGAACACTTGCTAGATTCTGGGAATACATATGGGGTTAGAGGAAAACAATGTCTACCCTGTGAAACAGTCTCATGGGAGAAGTGGACTTTAACCCAAGAATTACTGAAATAAATATTAAGTCACAGAAATAAATGCAAATGGACACCTGACTTGGAAACATTCACACAGAAGAATAGCTGAAATTCAGTAGAGATGAGAGTAAACCAAGTTTTCTTTTTGTGGTAAAGAAATGAGACAGGAACATGAAAGATATAATCCTAGTGCTGGCTAACTTCCTTCTGGGAGGGATTCTCAATTTTGGGTTCAAAACATGTGGACTATGGACAGTTGGGAGTATTTATTACAGACTCACATTAGATGACAGTATTATAATGATGTTACATTTTCTGAGTGTGGTAATTATATCATGGTTATGTAGAAGATTATCTGTGTACTTAGGAGACACATGTTGAAGTACTTATGGGTGAAGTACCTTGATGTCAGCATACTATCTTCAAATAACTCAACAAAAATATGCTGAATTAACAGATGAGAGAGAGAGAGAAAATAAAAGTGGCAACATTTTAACAATTGGTAAGCCAGACTGAAAGGTATATGGGTGTTCGTTGTACTTTTTTCTCTTTCTTCCTTCCTTCCTCCTCCACCCCCCCCACTCCATGCTTCCATTTCCCACCTCTGCTCCTTTGCACTATTTTTGTGATATCTTTTACTTTTAAATCTGTCATAAACTTCTCAGTACATTGCTATTATTTTTACTCTACTCAACTCTCTTATATGACTTTTTAAATCAGAAAAAAAAAGTCTTTTGTAGTTACCCATACGTTTATCATTTCTAGTATGATTTCATTCTTTCACATAGATCTACATTCTGTCTGATAATCATAGATTTACATTCTTCAGCTGAAGAACTTTCTTTAATATTTATTTATTTATTATTTTTAGTATTTTAATTTTTTTTTAAGTTTTTTATTTATTTCTGAGAGAGAGAGAGAAAGGCAGCATGAGCAGGGGAGGGTAGAGAGAGAGGGAGACACAGAATCAGAAGCAGCCTCCAGGCTCTGAGCTAGTTGTCAACACAGAGCCTGATGCGGGGCTCGAACCCATGAACTGTGTGATCATGACCTGAGCCGAAGTCGAACACTTAGCCGACTGAGCCACCCAGGCGCCCCTAGTATTTTAATTTTTTTATAGTGCAGGTCTACTGGTGATGCATTCTCTCAGATTTTGTTTCTCTAAATGTATCTTAATTTTTGTCTTCATTTTCAAAGAATATTTTCACTGAATAAAAAATCCTAGGTGAACTTTTTCTGCACTTAAGATTTTTTTAATGTTTATTTATTTCTGAGAGAGAGAGAGAAAAAGGCAACGTGAGCAGGGGAGGGTCAGAGAGAGAGGGAGACACAGAATCTGAAGCAGGCTCCAGGCTCTGAGCTGGCTGTCAGCACAGAGCCCGATGTGCTCAAACCCACAACTGTGAGATCATGACCTGAGCTGAAGTCAGACGCTTCTATTATCTATTGCTGCATGACAAACTACCCCAAAATTTAGTGGCTTAATTGAAGACTATCCTTCTAATATAGTACGAGCATACTGTAAAAATGGTTGTGATTTTTAAGACCATTTTCAGGATTCCCTGTTCCATCTATTAAATGATTTTTAAGTAGATTTTAATTTATTTAATTCAGGAAAACACTGTGACTGCTTTGGGCTAAAATGCATTTTCTTATTAAGTAGTTTGAATATAATTGAATCTTTATGTGAGAGTTCAGGATTTTCTACTGCTTCCATTCACTTTACAACTCTGACGTTAAAATACAAATGGTGTTTGCAACTGAGTTGGCTGTTTATTGACCTTATGCCAGGTCACTATTTGTTTGTTTGTTTGTTTTACAGCAAGTATTTTTAGACAAAAAAAAATCAACTAGTGGCTTAAAACAGCACTTAGTTCGCTCATGATTCTGTTGGGCAGTTCTGATCTGGGACAGCTTCCACTAGTCTCTTATAGTCTCTTTCATGTGTCAGTGACCAGTTGGTGATTTAAATGGGGACTGGCTGATCCCAAATGGTCTCACTCACATTTGTGACAGGTGGCTCTCTGTTGGAAGGGTGTGATGGGGGTGACTTGGTCATGCATCTCTTATCATCTAGCAGGCTAATCTAGGCATGTTCATATAGCAGTAAGATTCCAAGAGAAGCAAGGAGGTAAGCCCAATGTGCAAGATCTTTGCAAATACTCCTTGCCTAACTTGTGTTAATGTTTCATGTACCAAGATAAGGCACAGCCAATCCAGATTTAGAGAGTGAGAAAAGACACTCTACTTCTTTATGGAAAGAGTGGAGAATTGTGGGCATTTTTACAATCTACCGTAATGTCAACTTAAATTCAGATAGAAAGTGTACCAGAAGGCTAGAGAAAGAAAAAAAAAATCTCTGCAAGTAAAAAAATCTCTGTAAGTTAGAGGGAGTTGGCCTCCTGGAGGATGGACCTCCAATTGCTAGATAGAGGGAGAGGAGTGCGAAGGGCATCATATGATGGATAAGAGGACCCCACCTCTATTCAGTAAAATCTTAAGGTAGAAATAACATGACCTTACCAAAGGAAGACACTCTGTGCCAATAAAAAGATATCCTCCTAACTCTTAGTGTTAGTTAAATGTTAGCATTATTCAGTGTTTTGTCCTTGTTCCTCCTTGTTCTACACATTTGCCCTGGGTGATCTTATTCAATTTCATGGCATCAACTCCCACCTGTTCAATGACATGTAGCTCTGACCTGTGACCTCTGGGACCATCTTTTTCAATGAATTCTTAGAAATCTCTGCTCATATAGCCACCAAGCACTTCAGCCTCAATACGTTCAAAACCAAATTTATTAACATTGGGGTCCATGTGCCCCTATGCATCAGCACTCCTGTATCCCTTGGGTAAATTCCTAGCAGTGCTATTGCTGGGTCATAGGGGAGTTCTACTGTTAATTTTTTGAGGAACATCCACACAGTTTTTCAGAGGGGCTGCACTAGTTTGCATTCCCACCAACAGTGTAGGAGGGTGCCCGTTTCTCCACATCCTCACCAGCATCTAGAGTTCTCTGATTTTCTCATTTTAGCCAATCTGACTGGCGTGAGGTGGTATCTCCACACTAGCCAAAACATGGAAAGAGCCTAAGTATCCATCAACAGACGAATGGATCAAGAAGATGTGGTTTATCTATACAATGGAATACTACATGGCAATGAGAAACAATGAAATCTGGCCATGTGTAGCAACATGGATGGACCTTGAGGGGGTTATGCTGAGTGAAATAAGTCAGGCAGAAAAGGACAAATATCATATGTTTGTACGTATAGGAGGATTAGGAGGAACTTAACGGTGGACTGTGGGGGAGAAGAAGGGGGGCAATAGTGGGGGAGAGGGAGAGAGGCAAACCATGAAAGACTCTTGAATACAGAGAACAAATTGAGGACTGATGGGTGTGGGGTGAGAGGGGGGAGATGTGCCTGGAGGAGGGCACTTGTGGGGATGAGCACTGGGTGCTATATGGAAACCAACTTGACAATAAACTATTTGTAAAAAATGAAAAACAAAAACAAAAACAAAAAAAAGTACTGTGAACAATATAAAAAAAATTTATTTTCATGACCTATCCTTTCTGCCATTTTGCTGTTTTTAGTTAATAGTTTCACCTCCATTCATTTACCTAACCTGGGAACCTAACTTTATTAATAGTCTTCCTTGACTGCTTCTCTTTCTTTGTTCACAATTCCTAGTGATTCCATCTCCTACCTGTATCCTCCTCTCAATTCCCACCCTCCTGCTTTGGCGTGGGCTTCCATCACCCCTACCTGAGCTCTCCTAGCCACTTCCTAACTCGTCTTCCCCAAATAGTTTTACCCTGCTCCACTCCATTCAGGGTACACTTTATAAAACCCAAATTTGTTTATGTCACTCCTCTATTTAAAAACGTATCCTCAAAAAAAAAAATAAAATAAATAAATAAATAAAAATGTATCCTCAGTCCCTCTTGCCTAAAAAAAGGCTAATTCCTTAAAAGCATGGTTTACTGAGTGCTTAGCAATGTGGCCCCACCTGATTTCACCATCGTCATCCGGACACTCTGCCCCACCCCATCCTCCCTCTCTCCAACCTCACTAAGCTTCTCACTATTCCCCACCAATAACGCATGCCCTTTCACAATCCTGGGACTTGGCCCATGTTGTTTACTCTTCCTGGATTGCCAGCCCTCTCTTCTCCATCTGGTAAATTCTTATTCATCAGCACAGCTCATAGACCAGTCACCTCTGTGCTAATACTCCTTGCTATGACTTCCCTGAGCCATACAGACAGAGTTACTCACTTCTGTGTTCCCATAGCCTTTTGCCCTTTTCTTTGGCAGTGACCATCTTTCACACTTTTGGGGACTTAGACTGTTTTATGTACTATGGGATGTGCTATGCTTCGCAAATTTGTAGCCACATGAATTTCATCTCTCTGAAGTAAAATCCAGGAAACTTTTATTTCCCCTGCAGATAAGAAGCTGTTAAATGACCCGGACTCCCCCAAATCAGATGCACCTTCAAAAACTCTTCTTTTAGAAACTCCTAGTTCTTTTACAGTACATGTGTAAGTGAGGTGAGTCGAGAGGCTAATGTTCTACTGAGAATGATTGGAACAGGACTTTGGTTCTTGGGGCGATAGGAGCAGCACTGCCCGTGTGAAGCTCTTTGTGCTGACAGGGGAGAGCGGTGTTTGCTAGACCGGCTCTCTGTGGTGGCTGGACTTGTTTGGGTTTCAGGGTCTGGCTCTCTGGCTCCATGGGATATCCAATGACCCACCTAAATGCTTTGATAAATCAATTTATTGCTCAAACAAGCCTAAGTCAATCTGTTTTCTCAATGACTGAAAAACAGTGAAACACTTTGGTTAGAACACTTATCAAGTTTTATTGTACAAGTTGTAATTTATTTAATCAAGTTGTATAGTATTTCGGCACCTGTTTCCCTCATTAAATTCATCATGACTACTGTATGTTATGCCTCTATGCGTAGCCCTGGTTTCTTATATAATTCAACTAAAACTGTACGTTGAGTGCCTACTTTGCGATTCACTGGGCTAGTCATTGGGGATATAATAAAAAAAAAGACACATGAGATCTTTGCTTTTTTAAAGTGTACAGTCTAGGGGCGCCTAGGTGGTTCAGTCAGTTAAGCATTCAACTCTTGATTTTAGTTCCGGTCATGGTCTCATGGTTCGTGAGTCCAAGCCCCTCATCGGGCTCTGCACTGACAGCTCACAGCCTGCTTGGGATTTTCTCACTCTGCTTCTCTTTCTGCTCCTCCCTACACTCTCTCCTAAAAAAAAAACAAAAAAAACAAAAAAAAACAAAAAAAAACAAAAAAAAAACAGAAAGAAAGAAATCAACAAAGGGTATAGTCTAAAAGATCTGTGCCTGAAATATTCTAAGTATCCAATTAAGTTAGTATACCAATTTACTTATTTGTTTATTTCAATTAATGAATATTTTTGTCCTGAAAATATAAAAATAAATGAGAAATGTCCTCAAGTTTCTTTCAGGCTACTACAAGACACAGATATGTAAATAAATAACGTGCATACATTGTGCACAGTGTGGTAACCGAAATCTGTTCCAGATTCATTTGTGGCTAAAAGGAGGGGTGGCTTGAGTAATTCTCTTTGGAGGGTTAGGAATAAAAGACTGAATTTCTGAACTTGTAAATATTTGAGCAAGTGTGAATAAGATTTCCTCTTTTTCCCTCTTCCTTCTCCCCTTTTGCTTCCTTTTCTCTTCCTTCCTTCTTTCCTTTTCTTCTTTCCTTGCTGTTCCCTTTGCCCTTTAAGTATCAACTCAAGGGCCGTTTTTAGAATAAATCTTTACTGACCACTCTTCTTCATCCCCCCCAAACTCCCAAGTTGTGTTAGTAATGTTTCCAAACTCCCGTAATGCTTTGTACATTCCTCTACTAATTCTCTTCCCTTTTGATGTATATCATCTATATGTCTGTCAGTCACACTCGACTCCTGCCAAGTCAGGGCTGGGCATATCATCAGCACACAATAAACTCAATAAATATGTTTTTTTTGGGAAATATAAATTTAAATTGCAATGAGAAACAATTACACCCTCATCAGAATGACCAAAATAAAAAGGATTGTTAATATTAGGTGTTAATGAAAATGTGGAAAAACTAGAATTTTCAAACATTAGGGAAAGGGACATAAACTGACACAATCTTTTTGGAAAATTACTTGGAAAAATTTACTAATGTTCAGCATTAGTAAAAAATTTACACATGTTCACATATGCATACCCTATCACAAAGAAATTGAACTCTTAGGTGTATATCCCCCCCAAAATGCTGATGTCATATCAGCTTTATTCATAATAGTCCCAAACTGGAAATGACCTAAATGTCCAACCACAGATTGGATAAATTAATTGTGGTATATTCATATCACAGAATAGTGCATAATATTTTTTTATTCAAAATGAAAAACTACTACATACAACAATATGGATGATTCTTACAGACTAATATTGAGCAAAAGAAACTGGATACAAAAAACGTACATATTGTGATTCCACTTATATGAACTTCCAGAAGAGGCAACATTAAACTCTGTTGATAAAGTTTAGAATGATGTTTATCTTTTACAGAAGGGAGGGTAAGGCACTAGAAGGTGACAGAAGAGACTTCTGAAGTTTTGGGAGTACTCCATATTTTTATAATGGTATATTTAAAAGACACACACAGAAGGATTTTCTGAGATAATGCTAACTGTCCTTCGCTGAAACCAATTTACACCCCCAACCACATAAATATGTAAACATTTGAGTCATAGACTTATGATCTGTGTATTTGCTTTACTGTATGTAGGTTATACCTTGATAAAAATATAAATATTAGAAAACTAAATAAAAATGAATGCTCCTTGAATGAATGAGTGAAGGAGTGAGTGAATGAGTTGGGTCTATAAAGAGAAAAGAAGGTATTGCAGTATAAGAGGGACTTGTACTGCATTTAATTTTTAAGCAGCAATGTTTGGTTCTTGAGTTCTTTGTACTCTAATAATGCCCCCTAATAATTGCTCATGTGCTTCCTTTGCTTAAATATTAGTTCTTTGCTATTTAATCACAATTGTGAGGTTAAGAAAAGAAAGTCATTAACAGTAAAGCAGATAATACAACCTCACGGGACTGGCATTTAATTCACCATGAGGGATCTATTAAGCCCTTTGGGAACTGAGGAATATACCTAATTCCCTTCTGTTTTTTTATCCTTTTGCGCTTTATGAGATGCAAATAGAAATTAATTATTTAGACTCTTGAAGGAAGAGAAGAGGAGTTGGCAGGCGTGTTTACAAAAGAACGGAAGCCAGCCAACATGACATTGCTCAAGCCACTCAAAGGTCAGAGTGGAACAGTCCTAATTGCCGGGTGGCCCGGCCACGGGATGCGCCTCTCCCATCCTTCTTCAGGCGGGGCTCGTGGGTAAGCCACTCATCCTGCCAGCCTGACACAGGCCGCAGGCGGCCAACAACTCCGCAGGCGACGGATGGCACAGGCACCGGGGGCGCTGTCGAAACCCGACCCAGCTCTGGCTCCCCGCTCAGAGTTGGCGATGCAGTGTCAGGAGAGGCAGTTCCCAGAGGGTCCAGCAGGTGTCGCTGCCCCGCGGCGGCCGCGCGTCCCTAGACAG
>NW_027532594.1:2789558-2884189 GCF_008692635.1 Crocuta crocuta
CGCACCGGCGACGAGGGGGCGGGGTCCGACGGCGCGCTGGGAAAGGCGGGAGAGCTGGAGCCCAGATATGTTCTTCCACAAGAGCCGGGCGGCGGAGGAGGAGGCGGACAAGACGATGCCACTGTCGCCACCACCTCAGGGCGACCGCGCGGAGTCCAGTCCGTCCAGGACCTCCAAGAAGCACACCCCTTTCCACATCTGGCGCTCCAAGAAAAAGCAGCAGCCTCCGCCGTCGGACTGCGGGGTGTTCGTTCCGCACCCGCCCCCGGCGCCTCTCTGCGAAGCCAGGTAAGCTCCTCTCCCCCTAGCTGCTCCCGGCTTTGATGACCCATGACCTGAGTCCTCTCCACCGTCAGCCGCGCTCTTCCCACTCGGAGGCGAGAGGAAGACCCAGGGTCCGGTGTACCCCGCAGGAGTGTCACGGGGTCCAGAGGGGCACAGGCGTGGCCTCCGCGGGGTCCTCATGGCCTCAGGTTCCTCGTGGCTTCTGGCTCAGACCAAGCACCAGCGAGAGGAGCTTGTGCCCAGCCATGTGGCTTTTGTTCTGACTGGCAAAGACTTTAGGCAGGGGTTCTGTACTATTAACCTGCTAAGCAGGGCAGGGGGGAGTGTAGGATCATTGCCACCTGAGTGAATAGGAACTTTGATAATATGCCTTTACTAATAGTGAAGGTCTCCATTCTTACAGATCTCCAGTGACCTCATAGAATCTGAAAGGAGGAGGAAGTGGAAGGTATATCACCCCCATTTTATGGGTGGAGAACCTGAAACCAAAAAGTGAATGGCTTGTCCCCATTGGAATCAGTGTCAGAACTAAGCAGCACTAGACAGCACCTAGTTATTTAAAATATAACTGCCACTGTGCTTTTTAAGTTTTTATCAAAGCTTTGTATGATCACTCAGTTATACTATTTGAATTGATACATTCGTTGAACAATAATCAATTTGAAGTACCAATATATTTCTGTAGTTTGGGGCTATAAAATAGTTTTAATGAAGGACACTTGGCAATATCCAGTAAATCCTGCTGTATTTATTTTTAAATACACCCTTAGGAAATTATGAGGACCAGTGCACTAAAATAGTGCAAAATTCACATTTTAGATGTATTTTAGAAATATCTTTCTTTTATTCCTAAAAGAGTCTTAACTTTGCAATGTATTTTTATTCCCTTAGTAAAATTGCATTGGGCACCTTAACTAAGTGCCGGGATGTAAAAAGCAATGAGAGTGGTCTCTGTAATCCAAGAATTCTTAGTCTCTTGTGGAGACCAAGTAAACAGTGGGATGAATCCTATGATAGATGTTAGCACAGAGGAGGGGACCCAGGAAGGCTTCCTGGAAGAGGAAGCTGATTAGTCAGACAGAAAAGGGGAGGAGCAATGACTTCTAGGCTGAGGATGAACTATGAGCATCACCAACACTGGGCAGAACCTGCCACTTCCTGAAAAGCCCAAGTGATTCAGGATGTTCTGAGTATGTTTGAGGGGGTGGGAGAGAAGAGCTAAGAGAGAAGGCATTTTGTGTTTGCTCATATTTTTATCATCCACGATGATAATTGGTTGTAATTATGAACATATTTTTTTTATCTATTCAGAGACTTCCTGTGCTTAATTATGAATTGAAATTTCTTTAGAGAAAATTTTACTTAGTAACAATGTACCCACCACTGAAGTACTTTTCTTATTACCTTACCTCCATAGATACTTCAAACATTTCCTTGATGGGTTTTTTTTTCCTCTGACATGCTCCCATCATTTCTTTTATCTCAAATGGAAACATACACAGCTATATACAATTTTTTTTCAAATGCAAATCCATTTGAGACTAAAACTTTCCCTCAGAGCTGTGATGAACTTTGTAGTAACAAATGTTCCCCAAACTAAACATACTGGTCTGTCTTTGGGATGTTTTCCTAGTTAGATCATCTTCATAAATATTTTATTTACTTCTGAGAGAGTGTACCTGTTTCTAGTCTAAAGCACACTTAGGTTTCTGGTCAGTCTTGGCCAGCATGGCTCTCTTGAGCCGTCTTGACCACATCCATTCACTCTGTCCAGGACTTTGGGTGGTGGAACTCGGCGAATCTTGCAGTGCTCACTGTGGCCTCTGTCTCTATATGGGGATGGGACAGTCATGTGGCCGCATGTTTTTGCTGGGCATGTATGATTCATATTATGGGCTTTTAGAGCAAACAAGAATGAATTTATATCCTGGCTGTGTGACTTTGGGCAAGTTACTTCACCTTTCTGAGTCTCAGCTTCTTCATTTAGAAAATGGAAAAATAGTAATAGTGATTCTGTACAGCTGTTGTGAGTGTCAAATGAGTTTATATTTTAAATGTAAAACTTTTATCACACTTCTGGACACAAAGTAGAAACTGAGTAAATGTAAAATCATTATCATTATCATCATCATCATTATAAATGCAAAGATCTAATGGAAGAAATAGAAAAAAGTAGGGTTGGGTGGGGGGAAAATACTTCTCTTCTTGGAAAACCTTACCATTCCAATGAAAGTTTAAAGTTTATTGAGGCCAGATTTCTATATTCTGCAAATATTTTCAGCTTTTAGTGTAGATGTTAGATGCTCTAAAAATCAAGGAGGTCATTTTCTTTAACGTTAAATAATTTGAGCATCACTGCCTCTTTTCCTAAAATTCACCCTTAAAGTTGTTTTCAGCTTGGTTTTGGTAAAACATGTTAACATGTTATTTTTCATAGAAATAGAGCTGTTGCCCACCTGCTCCTGGGCAGCTCATCTCCTATCTAGTCCATTAATGTCTTGCCCTTGGAGCGCCCAGTGGAGAGGACATAGATGGGCCATGGCAAGCTGTGGCGGACCCACCTTAGCGGCCATTAGTGTCATGCATTTATCAGGTTTTGAATTATACTCCATTTTTTAAACAGTTTATTCAGAGCGTGGATTCTCTACCTGGGTTTAAATTCCCGTTCATCTACTTAGTGTAACAGTCGTGTCATCCTGGGCAAGTTGTGCCCTGGTTTTCTTATCCGTAAAAAGGGCATAATAAAAGTCGCTATAAAAATAAACAAGTTAATACAAGTCAAGGGCTCAGACCAGTGAGTGGCACATTGTCAGCGCTCAGTAAATGGAAGGTTGTTTCTCTTTTTTCTAACTAGTGTCTTGCCTATTTCTCCTTGTCTGTGGTAATTTTATGTATTTATTTTCTGCTATATGATGGAAATAGTGCTTCATTCTATAATTTCCTTTATTTAGCTTCTAGCTAAAGGTCAATGCAGTGAAGTGAAAATGATTACCCTTAAACTACATTGAACCCCAAACCTAGAAGCAAGCATTAATGCACTCTGCCAGAGAGCCGAATTCAAGTGCTGGGGAGCCTCATAATCCTCTGGAAATCTGCAGACCTCATTTCCTTTGGAGGAAAAATGAAGCCAGTGCCGGAGGGCAGAACATCCTCACTGGGTGGGCAGAGACCTACCTCCAAGTCAGGGTTTGCAGGCTCAGGTTTCTGGATAGGACACAGTCCCATTTTTCTGTACTTCGGTGGACCTTTCCCTTCTCTGGAGGGAAAGCAACTTATTCCCTGTTTATATCACTAGAATGTTGTGAGGATAAAGTGCTGTTTTATTCCTTCAGAAAAGGCGCAATTATTTAAGATGTTATTTGAAAGCATTCTGGAACTGTAGAGTGTTAGTCTTCATGACTGAAAGTAGATTCTAATTTTCAGTCTTTTATGGCTGGGTTAGTGTTTAGGACTCTAAGCAGGTTTAATTATTTTCTAACATAAAGGATGTGACTAGTTTAGTTTGGTTTTATCTAATGTTACATCTAAACCGATTAACACTGGGTTATTTTTCTTATTTAGCTTATGCCAAAGGCAAGAGTTGGAATTTTTAGGTTTTATTTCACCACTGATGAACTAGGACTTTAAATTTGAGTTCTGTCATTTACTAACCGTGAGCTCCTTGGGAAGTTACCTCCCTGGTCTAACTTCAGAGTCATGATCTGCAACCTACCTCTGAGCATTGTTTTTGAGACTTATATATTTTAAATGACTAGCATGGTGCCTAGAAGAGAACAGGTGCCCAATAATCAGTAGCTCTGAGGGGTGCCTGGGTGGCTCAGTCAGTCGAGTGTCCAGCTCTTGATTTCAGCTCAGGTCGCGATCCCAGGATTGTGGGATCGAGCCCCTTGTCTGGCTCCACACTCAGCGTGGAGTCTGCTTGAGATTTTTTTTCTCCCTCTACTCCTGTCCCCTGCCCCACTCTCCCTCTCTAAAGAATTAAAAATTAAAAAAATAAAAAACTATGTATATCTTAAAAATAGTAGCTCTGAGATCAGGCTGCAGTGGAAAAGGCAGAGACTGTGGTGTTGGACAGACTCTGTTTCAAGTCTACCTCTGCCATTTGGATCCAAGTTTCCTGAAGCCTCAGCTTCTTCCCTGTGAGGAAGGGGAGGAGCAGAGGGAGATGCCAGCACTTCCCTTATGGGGCTCTCGGAGAATTAGGTATCATATATATAGAACAGGGCACAAGGCCTAGCCCAAGGCAGGTGCTGGCCAGATGACAGATGGTGGAAGCAAGAGTGACAGGGGCCATGATGGCTGTGATTCTTGTCTTCAGAGCAATGGCAGCAGCATTAATAGATACGGTTTTACATTGTAAGTAGAGTCAAACAACTTGAGAGGCCCAGGAGTTGTAACCAGATCTGTCAAACCCTGAAGTGCCTTTGAATATCTGGATGTACCTGTTAGTCTATATAAGGGTGGCCCTTTATGCATCCGGTGACTTAAAAGTGTTAATACGTTGAAATGAGGAAGCAAAAGGTAAACTTTATACTTGAAGTTAGAGGAGTTTCTCCTGAAGTGATTTTGGCATCTGAGTTCAGTATAGACTAATTCTCTCCTGCTTCTCTCTGTCGTTATATCACTTTGTCCATTTCTATACTTTTGGTCATGATCTTCTTAGTCCATATACAAGTGATGTACACACTCTTGAAGACCTTTAGAACTTCTGGGCTTGGGTTAACTTCTTTTTCCCTCTTTAGCTTTTAATTACAAATCTTATTTGCAAGGTTGAGACAGTAAATCACTGCTTTACTATTAGTCCATGATTGAAGCAATGCCACAAAGATATTAGATATTAAAATTCGTTTTCTAACTCCCAATATTCATTCAAAATGCCCATCTTACTATGAATATGAAAAATACAAGTCTGTCTTAAAGTTGAGTTCACCTAACGGGTCAGTTGTGTTTCAGGAATGCCCATGCAGAAAAAAGTGATTTATTTATTTTAAAAATTGTTTCTGGTAAGACAATTTGAATCCTGAATTGTATGTATTTTTGTTTACTTTGAAAATTTGTTTACTTTGCATAATGCTTAATCTCCATTTCATGTACTTACTGTACAAAAGATTTAGAGATTCTGTTCATGAAATCATTTTTTCTAGAATTAATGATATTCTATGGCACAAATTCCTTTCTGCATCACCTTTTTTTAAAAATCAAATAATAATTTTTTAAATGTTTTATTTATTTAGAGAGAGAGCATGAGAGTGTGTGTGCACAAGCCAGGTAGGGGCAGAGAGAGAGGAGGAGGAGGAGGAAGAGAGAGAGACACAGAGAGAGAGAGAGAGAGAGAGAGAGAGAATCCCAAGCAGTCTCCATGCTGTCAGCACAGAGCCTGACATGGGCTCAGTCCCATGAACCCTGAGATCATGACCTGAGCTGAGATCAGGAGTCCACCACTTAACCAACTGAGCCACCCAGGTGTCTCTTTTTGTATCTTCTTAGTGAAATGTTTATCAATCAAATTTTAGAGAAGTGTCTTATGATCAACAAACTCTTACAGAGGACTTATTCTATATCAGGTCCTGGGAAATAGAACAATGAAATCAGAGGCGCCTGCGTGGCTCAATCTGTTGAGCGTCTGACTTCAGCTTAGGTCATGATCTCACCACTTGTGGGTTCGAGCCCCACTTCAGGCTCTGTGCTGACAGCTCAGAGCTTGAAGCCTGCTTCAAACTCTGTATCTCCCTCTCTCTCTGCCCCTCCCCTGCTGGCACCGTGTCTGTCTCTCTCTCTCTCTCTCAAAATAAATAAGCATTAAAAATTTTTTTAAAAAAGAGCAATGAAATCAGAGGTGATCATTGTTCCTAAGAAGCTTGCATGCTAATGGAGAATGGAGCATACAGATAAAAATGAATAAAGTAGCATATGGGGATGCATGAAGGGCAGAAATAGAAGATTTAGGGTGGCTCAGTGGGTTGAGTGTCCAACCCTTGATTTCAGCTCAGGTCATAATCTCATAGCATTGAGATCAAGCCCCATGTTGGGCTCTGTGTTGACAGCACAGAGCCTGCTTGGGATTCTCTACCCCCCACTTTGCTCCTCCCCAGATTCTCTCTCTCTCTCTCTCTCAAAATAAGTATTAAGAAAGATTTAATCAAATGTACTGGAATCAGAAGAAGGATCAGAAATTTGAAGAAGCAGAAATTTTTTCTCTGATGAAGATGTTTTACTCATATTGAATAATTTATGAGAAGTTTTTTCTCTGATATAAAGATCATCAAAGGCTTCAAATCTTCTTGAGGTTATAATCCTTTTAAACTATACTCAATACTCATGGAAACTTTTATCTTCATAGTAGCATTTAAGACAAAGAGAATCATGTATTCCAGATTATGCTTAAATAATTTCCTCCGGTCCCTTAAAATATCTAGAGCCCAAGACCATATTACTTCAGCTCTTCTGTCATATTTTGACACCTTAGAAACTTGGGCTTGGAATGTGACATACTTATTTGAAACTTTGGTTGAAATTATAAGTAAGCTTGATGTTGACCTTCTAAAATTATAGACTGAAAATAAGTGGTTTTTAACATTCTTTAGATAGATTTACAGATACAAAGAGCTAACTTTGTGTCTACTCAATCTTTGTGAAGAGATTCTGGAGTCTCTTTCAGGGAGAGTCCATCATTGCCTATTTTCTCAAAGCAAGGTGCTCTTCCTTAAAACAAAATCAAAAACAAAAATCCCTGTTTTTATTTTCATACCAAATTGCCTAGCACATTCCACAGGTATCTTTCCATATATTCACTTCAGAAAAATGAATTCTCAGCTTTTACCCAAGATAGAATTGAAATGTGAAACCGATATCTTGCCCCAAAGTAAGTTTTCAAGATAAAATATATATGAATGTCTGACACTTGTGGGGGTTGGTGAGAAAAGCCACTTGTAGCTCCCTTAGAACACAGCTGCATTGGGCTTCCTCAAATGCCTCATTCCTCAAATATCTCTAAGGATTCAGATTTATGAAAAGTCTTACTCTAGAGAATAAGAATTGCTTAGTGCTGCCTTTATGGCACTGCACATCTCCTGGAAGAGCATGTTCTGTGCACATGAGCAATGATGGAGACCCTTCATAAACAGGGGAACATTTTGACAAAGTGCCAGGGGACCCCAAGGACATACAAGTGACTCAGAGAATCCAAAGTCTATCATGGTGTCCCCAGCTCCTCTCACCAACAAGTTATAGACAAGATGAGTACAGGCTGAACCTGTAGCTAACTCAGAAAAATGAAAGACAGGGGCGCCTGGGTGGCTCAGTCGGTTAAGCGTCTGACTTTCACTTAGGTCATGATCTCGCGGTTCGTGGGTTCGAGCCCCGCGTCGGGCTCTGTGCTGACTGCCAGCTCAGAGCCTGGAGTCTGTTTCAGTCTGTGACTCCCTCTCTCTCTGACCCTCCCCTGCTCACGCTGTCTCTCTCTCTCTCCTAGAAATAAAAAAAAAAAATTAAAATTAAAAAAAAAAAGAAAAATGAAAGACAAAATTAACAAATGCCTTTTGTTTTTATACCTTCCCATAAATGGCAATTAAATGAGTAAAAGTAAGCTGCTGTTGAGCTTGGCAAAATATTCTGTGGTAAAGAAAGTTGGTGTTGGCTGTATTTATTATTGTTGTATGCCATTTCAAACCAGCAACCCTAACTGAATCTCATTTATTAGAAATTAGGGTTATGGCATCCTGAAGTTACTATCAACAGCTTGTATAAGAGATTTGGCCAATAGTTACATAAAGACACCATACATAATATACCTTCTAATCTTTTTCAAATTAGTTAATGAGAGGCACATAAGCTCCTGATAGTTCTTTGGATTCTCTAGTTGGATAGTTATTTATCTTGGGATTGGGGTCAAGGGACAAAATAACATATGCTAAATAAAATAAGAAATGAGAGGAAGCATTTGGTTTATAATAACAACTTCAGACCGTGTCAAGATTTGGCTGAAAGATGTTTGTTTTTTTTTTAACATATATGGCATATATTAGACCCTGTTCTAAGCACATCACAAATACTAATTCACTGCAATTAATTAATAACATCCCTGGGAGGTAGGTACTACTTACTACTATCCCCATTTTGAGGAAAAATGAGGCACACAGGGGTATGGTAATTTAGTCAGCATCACAGAACTCATAAGGTCTGGGGCCAGGATTCCCCACCTGGTGGTCTTGAGTCCTGAGATTAATCACTGCAAATTGAAATCACTGTGGTAGATGCTGTCCTCTTTATATTCCCACAATGAGTATATTTAGGCCTTTGGTTTCACAAGCAGAAATTATAATATATATTGGAAATCAAGTTAATTTTGGTACTAGACAATTTTATGTTAAGTAGTGGAGAGAAAAATATGTAAATCCATAGCAATATAAGTACATGAAAATCTTGGGAGAAAAAAACAATTTTATTTTATTTAAAGTTTATTTATTTATTTTGAGTGAGACAGAGATAGCACAAGCAGGGCAGGGGCAGAGAGAGAGGGAGAGAGAGAGAGAGTCCCAAGCAGGCTCTACACTGTCAGCGCTGAGCCCGATGCAGGGCTTGAACTCATGAACCATGAGGTCATGAACTGAGCTGAAACCAAGAGTCAGAGGCTTAACTGACTGAGCCATCCAGGTGCCCCAGAAAAAAAGCAATTTTAGAGCAGAAATTCTAATGTGTATGTGATACAAAAGTAATGTGTCTAGATCCTGCGTTTGGGGCTTCCTCCCAATCTTTGTCAGAAAACAACATAACCAAGATGTGGGCCTAGTTTGTACACCCTCCATCATCTCCCAAAATCTTGGCACAGGCAGAGAATGCAAGGCAGGTGATGCTCAAAATTGATAGTCCCTGCCCAGGCCAAGGAGGGATGGGTATCAGAATTCTTCAAGCTGAGCTGCGAGGAGCACTTCTAACTTTCCAGTCTCCAGAAGTCCTGCAACTTGAATCCTTTGGCTTTACTTCCTGATTTATCATCAAGGAGTCCCTGACAACGAATTCAAGTTTTACCTTATCTTGGCTCTACACTTGAAGGGTTATAAATCATTACTGATATCTTATCCCACTTGAGGCTCTGTGTAGTAGGCCCATGTCCGCATTTTATACATGAGGAGATTGAAGTTCAAAAAATGCAATGCAGATGAAAGAGGTGGGCCTGAAACAGGTTTTCGGTTTTCTGGGCAGCGGTTCTTTTTGGTTCTCTTGGATTATAGACTGTGCTTCCCTGTTCCTGGCCTATAACCACCTTTGACAGGAACCCAACTGATTCATCTAACTTCGTGATGACTATTCCCCTAACTTCGTGATGACTATTCCCCTGGAAATCTTCCCCTTGTTTCATAAGCCAACAACTATGAGATTGATTGCAAGATTGAGTTACTAGTTATTCAGCTGGTGTATATACACTGTAGTCTGGTTATTGACATATCAATTACTTTCAGAGTTTCTGCTATAATTAGTATTTCACCTACTACCAAAAAGCCCCACTAAAAGACCTGAATTCCTGTTTTCAAAAAAATTTTTTAACTTGCACAGTCATACTTTATAACAACAAAATGTCAATTTGAAATTATAGGGTCTATTCATATTGTACCCACTCAAGAACTCCCTTTACAGGGCTTGAAGTAATGCTGGTACTATGACATGTAATATACTTTATTCATTATTTGTCATTTAAATGTTTCAATAATACTGATAGATGTGTAAATATCTTATGAAAGCATAGTTTGATTGCATTTGCATCTGCTATTTGAAAAAGATATGACAGTTGAAGCAAACTGTTGACATTCATGTTGAAATACAGTGCCTCCTTTATCATGAGTGCCATGTGCAAAGCTGAGAACTGGTCCTTTTCAAGCCTGAGCAATAGAGGCTCCCCAGGCATTGCCAGCCATTCTTGGCTCTCTAGCCTTGCAAATGTTGGCTTGCTTCCCTGCTGCTTAGCTCCCACGAACTAAGAAGTTGTTATTGTCTGCAAAACAAGAAAAGGTAGTTGCTCCAAGGTGGGATTGCAGAACCATTCTGTTTTAGTATTCACTACCCAAAACAATTTTGTCTGGAAGAGACTCAATTATCGATCAGGAGTCCTTCATTGGAGCATACTTTAGATGGAAACAACAGCATTTGTGTTCCTGTATGTGTCAGTAAACATGTTTAAACAAGCTAGCCTAAAACCAGATTTTGGATTTTTTTCAAGATAAAAGTAAAGTACGACTGAATGTCTGGCACTTGCTCAACTTATGACTTTTACCAATTTGATTCTGTGATTGTCCTAATATCCTCTAGGAAGTTTCAAGTACTTTGACCTAGAAATCTTAGTGCCAGTACATTGCTGGCAGTGAATTGTACCCTTCCTTGTTATTTCACTTTTATTAGAAGCTTCTTTATATACCCAAAAGGGACAACCAGCCCTAGATCTAGGTGATAACTGTTGAAAGTGCACTGAGGCTTTGGGTCCTTCATCATTGTGCAGTTTCTTCCTACAGAGAAGCCCTTCAGAATTTATGGATCAACTTCCTTGCTTACAAGGTTGCTTTTCTCTGTGTGTAATCATACCCTGGTTACAAATCCACAAAGGTACACATGCAGCAGATGTTAAACAAAGAGGAGCACCAATTTTTATCTTAATGTCACTCAATAATTGATCAACAAACAGCAAAAGTAACAGCCAGTTGGGTTTGGGCATGTTTCCTTATTTTGTGGGGACATGAGGAGGGTATGTTTTCTGAGGGAAATGGGTGTGGCATGGGGATATGGGCAAGGAGAATTCTTTTTAGTCACCAAATTCCTAATGTCTCCTGTAAGTTAACACAAGAAAACTTCTGTCAAGAATAAATAAAACAAAGGGACTAATGAACTGAGTACCTATTATGTGACAGTTTTCATGTTCAATGTATCTCATTTAATCTTCATAATAGCTCTGCTAGGTAAGTCATTTTACCCCGATATTTACAATTGAGAAAATGGAGTCTGATTGTGTTAGTAAATGATAGAGCAGTATTTGAATCCCAGTCTTTCTAACTCCAAAGCTTGTAATATTTTCACCAAACCGTGAGAAAACTAAAGCTTTGAATGAGTACTTGATAGAGGGTGTGTTTTTGTGTGTTAGGTAAGTTAGTTAGGCAGTTAGTTAAAGGATGGTAGTATCCAAGACAAACATAATCAACCACTTGCTTTCAAAGCTATCATTTTTTCAAATACCAAAACAGAAGCATGCTCCTTGAAATGCTGTCCCATTGTGAGAGGGAGGATATCCAAGAATGAAGAGTCCATATGTGTTGTGAAGTCAGTGGGGCACCCTTGTTTTCCTGGGAACCCTGGACTTGAGATAATTCTGCCAAGAATCAGTGACTCAGTCCTTGAAGTGTTAACTAGACTTGTTGTTCCTGATTTCCAATCCACTCTGAAAGCCAGAGTCTTACTACCTGTTGCCGACGTGATTCACAGAGTATGTAAAAGAATCTAAGGTGAAAATGTTGAGGGTTTTTACTCTTCATAAAAGTTAATCACAGCTCTAGGGGCACCTAGGTGGCTCAGTCAGTTAAATTAACGTCCGACTTCAGCTCAGGTCATGATCTCGCGGTTTGTGGGTTCGAGCCCTGCGTCGGGCTCTGTGCTGACAGCTCAGAGCCTGGAGCCTGTTTCAGATTCTGTATCTCCCTCTCTCTCTGACCCTCCCCTGCTCACGCAGCCTCTCTCACTCTCCCAGAAATAAATAAAACATTAAAAAAAGTTTTTAAAAAAGTTAATCACAGCTCTATAAGGGAAAGAAATTGTTGGTGACCCAAACTCCGAATTTATAGGAGATACTGTTGGCTTGAAAGACATAGATCCAGAGAGTTTGATATAAAAGGATTGTGAAAATCTTTTAAATTATCCTGATAGGAAATAGTAAGTTTGTCTTTAGTGCCCATTTCTCTGAAGATTGAATTTTATTTTAGCTTTTATGTATTTGAGGTATTTTGTATTTAAGGGGTGCTTGGACGGCTCAGTTGGTTAAGTATCCAACTCTTGGTTGGACTTGGTTTTGACTCAGGTCAAGGGATTGAGCCCCGAGTTGGGGGCTAACAGCATGGAACATGCTTGAGATTCTCTCTCTCTCTCCCTCTCACTCTTTGACCCTCCCCCTCCCAAATAAACTTTAAAAGTTCTATTTAAGAATGCTCATTAATTTCTATGAGTTTTATTAAATGCACAGAACTAATCCACAGTAGGTCATAGAAGAGAGTAAATTTATTTTTCCATTATGCTAGACTAAAAGCATGCTCTTGCATAAATAACTAGAGTCGTTAGTACTATTTGTAGAGTACTGAAAATTTACCACTTTATCTCAAACCACAGTTCTGCTTATTGTAGGCTTTCTCTAATTTTAAAAAAATTGTTCGGTGATAATGGTAATTGAAGCATCAGGTTTGCTTCTTTCATTTGTGGTTCAACTAACTGAGCAGATGTTACCTCTCTCAAAAGCAGTCTTGATGAATGGTTGTTAGCAACTGTGTCACACTCAGGAAGGTAAGTAAATGTGAGTGTCACCACATTTATGATAAACTGCACCAGTGTAATTCATTTATTAGAAAAACACTCAAGGACATCTGCTGTGTGGGAGGCTGGTGGGGTGTGGGCTGGCAAACCAGTTCAGGCTCTATCTCTGGGAACTGGGTTTCGCTTTCCTGTCTTTGGAGAAGCTACAATATTCACCTTTAAGATAATAAAAAGTTTACACACTTGCTGTGTTTAATAAGGAAGAAGATATTCAAATAGGTACAAGAAATAGGCTGAGAGATACAGGAGGTAAAACCTCCCAGGGGATGGAGTATCTATAATCCATGAGAGTTCTCAATCCCATCACTGATCATGAAATTCCGAAGAACACTTGGTAACATTTGTGGTATGTGTGTATAATCACAATCCAGTTAAGGTATATAAAATCTCTAAACTGATAGTTATATTTATATTTGTATAATATAAATAATTATAAAGTAAAATAATTTGTATTTGTATGCACACATGCATCTAACACTAAGGTACTTTACTTATACAGATGGCCCCCAATTTCTCAATTTTACAATGGTGTGAAAGTGATCTGCATTCAGTAGAAACTGTATGTCAGATTTGGAATTTGGATCTTTTCTGGACTAGCAGTATAGGATGTGATCTCTTGGGATGCTGGGCAGCTACAGCCCCCAGTCAGCTATGTGATCACGAGGGTAAACAACCCATGCAGCTACAACCATTCTGCACCCACACAGCCATTCTGTTTTTCACTTTCAGTACAGCATTCCATAAATTACATGACACATTCAATACTTTATTATGAAACAGGCTTTATGTTGTTAGATGATTTTGCCCAACTGTCAGTTAATTAAGTGTTCTGATAATGTTTAAGGTAGGCTAAGCTAAGCTATGATGTTTGGTAGATTAGGTTTATTAAATACATTTCTGAGGCACCTGAATAGCTCAGTCTGTTGAGTATCTGACTCTTGATTTCAGCTCAGGTCATAATCCCAGGGTCATGGGAGAGAGCCCTGTGTTGAACTCCTTGCTGAGCCTGAAGCGTGTTTAAGATTCTCTCTCTCTGCCCCTCTCCCCTGCTCACATGCTCTGTGTCTCCCTCTAACAATGACAACAAAAATACATTTCTGATATGATATTTTCACATTAAGATGGGCTTATTGAGATGTGACCCCATCATAAATTGAGGAAGATCTGAATTTGTATTCTGTGCAGGATTTACCTGCTTGTTAAATTAAGCATGTGCTTACAACATTAGCAAAGCAGGAATGAGAGAGATGGGGAATAATTCCGGAATATGTCTAGAGATTAATGCTATTTCAAGATATTTATTTGTTTTAAGATTTAGAATTTATTTTTATTTTCTTTTATTTAAGTTTATTTATTTTGAGAGAGACAGAAAGAGCGTGAGCTGAGAAGGGGCAGAAAGGGCAGGGGGTGGAATCCCAAGCAGGTGCTGCAGAATCAGTGCACAGCCACATGTGGGACTCGAACCCATGAAATCATGAGACCATGACCTGAGCTGAAATCAAGAGTTGGACACTTAACCAACTGAGCCACTCAGTTGTGGCAGCCCGGGTTGCCGCAACTTTTATAGAGGTGGTCAGACCAGTGAACATTCTGAGGGATTGTTCTTTTATAATTGAGATTCTCATTTTATTGACTAATGTAGTTTACAGTTGCCTTAGCTGTTTTGGCAGTTTTACTGTATAGTTGTAATGATCCATAATCTCACTATCTGTGAATAACACTATTAACATTCTGTTCGTTTTCTGTGCATGTTTTCATATAAATTAGCACTAAAGATGACATCACAAAGGCAGCAATTTAGATACCTTTTGTATCCTGCTTTTTCACTTAGCATTATATCATTAGCATTATCTCACCTAACTCAAGTATGTAAAATAATTTTTTTACTCATGAGCCTCTTGATGGACACTTAGGTTTTTTCTAATTTTTCACCATTGTAAATAATACTTCAGTGAACAGCCCTGTGGGGAACCTCAATCTCTGGATATTCTCTATATGCCCTTACAGATCTACTTTTCACCCTCCTCTGTGCTCCTGAGAGAGTGCATGGACAAAGCTCTCTTGCCCTCTGATTTCTAGTTTGGTGTAGGCAATGGGAGGCTCTAGAGAGGACAGGAGCAGGACTTTCTAGGGGAGCATGGTGGAGATTTCAGTCGGCCACTCAAGGCTACAGGCTCTGATGGGTGGACCTCTTCTACAGCTCAGATCTCACCAGTTCCAGCTCCTTCTCCCTGCCTAGCCTCCTCATTCAGGGGTGATAGGCTTCCTGCTGCCGAGAGCCCTGGCTGCTCCACTATGCCTACTGATATCCCTCTCGCCTGCCCACATCTTGTAAACTGGAAACATTACTCAGTCATCTCTTTTGTTTGTGCCATCTGTTATGGGATGGCATAAGACATCTGGGATTCTGACTGCCTGACATCCTCTACGTCTAAGTGGTATGCTCTTTTTATTTCATTTTGTGCTTGAGTCTTTTTACTGCAGAAGGGTAAAAGACTGCTCAGAGTTGGGTAGGAGAGTTAAGTCAGGTCTGAGCTGGTAATAGTGAAGACTAGCCATAGATGGAATTAAATACCCTCATGGAAGTATCAACGAGTTGCCTCTGGAACAGAGAGAAGGGAGCAATAAACTTTTCCCTGCGTGATGTTGGACTCCAGCACTTCAAAGGTAAGGAGGGTACCTCAGCTGCCACGTGTTCTCAGTTTTGTTTCATTTAGATATTCTTGGTTCGATTCTTTCATTTCTTTTCACTGTGGCTAACCCCGAATGTTTTTCCTCCTGTTCTTGGCAGTTTGTACATTTATATATACATATATTCCTTCCTATATATTCCTTCTTTATCTATATGTTTGCTTACAACCTCTTCCTCATAGAAAGCATACTCAGGATTTTGTGGGCTGAATAGATACTACCATGTTTTGGGCATTCCTCCATCTGTGAACGATAGCTTTCTCTTAATCTTTAAATGAAAAGTAAAAAGCATGTAGCATTTAACTTCATTAGCCTTTGCTTCAGTTCCGGATATCAAAGTCTATAATTTTCCAGCATAAATGCCAAAGCAGTCAAAGCAACTAGGGGTTGCTAATACTTCACAGGTCACTTAAATTGAATGATACAGTTTTTCATGTTTACTGGGTCATCACTGGCAGGATCCCTCACTAATAAAGTATTGAGGTTTATCCAAGGACTCACTGGGTTGCTCAAAAGGTCTAGTCCTTGTTTTGTTTCATTTTAAAATAAATTTTATTTATTTTAGGAAATGTTTCTGTTGATATGATAGGTTATATTTCATGCTCTTAAAAATGTGAATTACTATGAGTATATTCTAATTGCAAGTATAAAATAAGGATAGTTCACTTAAAATTCAATATATAACATTCTCACCATTTACCAATGATCATTGATAGCAGAAAAGAAAAAAATGAAAACAAAAATCCACTGGTAAATAGAAATGAGAGGGCTTGGGTTTTAATCCTGAATTTTTCAGTTATAAAGTAGATGACTTTGGGTAAATCATCTAAGCTCTTTGTGCCTCAGGGTACTTATCAACAAGATGGGGATGATACCAACCTGCCTGCCCCCCAAACCAAGCTATTGAGAGGCTCCTTTGAAACAATGTGAGGAAGCAGTGAGAACTGTGAGGCCATGAGGTAGAGGGTGCTCTGTCATCCCTTGACTCATCTCTGGCTCTCATCACTTCTTTTCTGAAAGCCTTGTTACATTTTTTTTTTCCTCTTCCTGTGGTCTTTTCAGAAGTGAGTAGATACATGGCAATATTTGTTTTTCCCCATCTTTTCTCCAACTTCATCTCCTCTCTGTGCATTCCTCTTCATATCTGGAATTCTGGTCTGAAGCTGGTCTGGGGCCCTCTCATCCATGTCCCTACACAAAGGGATGGGTTGAAAGAGGGCGGCTCTATGGATCCTGTTGCTGTTGCTTTACATGCTCACCCCCCCCCTTCTCTGCTTTCCTCCCTACTAGCCTGAGTCTTCTGCCACCTTAAATGTCTGTGGGAATTGTTTAGCTGGATAGACATACCCATATTTCTTCCCCAGCTATGGCCACTAGGTTGCCTTTCTCTGACAGATGCAATTTATTGCACAGAGGAAGCTCATATGGGCTTCCCAGAGAATTCAGGGAGGTAGTTAGGTTTGATTGCCTCCATTTTGCAGATTAAAAATTGAGGCATAAAGTTGTTTAATGAGAGTCAGAACTATATTTCAGGACTCTTGAATTTTAGCCAGAATAGATAGAAATTGAAAAAATCTTTTGTAGCTTTACTGATTTATTGCAATGTCCTTTATTCTTCCCTTTTTTAAATTTAACACTCCATTTAAATGTTAATGGAGTAAAATGAAATTGAAGAAGAAGAGGAAATTGAAAATATTTATTTGATTAGTAGAGTAAGATATTGATCTTTACATTCTAGTTAAAGATCACACTACTGGGGCACCTGGGTGGTTTAGTCAGCTAAGCATCCAACTCTTGATTTCAGCTCAGGTCATGAGCTTGTGATTTCTGAGATCAAGCCTCAGGTCAGGTTCTACACTGACTACATAGAGCTTGCTCGGGATTCTCTCTCTCCCTCCTTCTCTCTGCCCCTCCCCTGTTTGCACATGCACTCTCTCTCAAAATAAATAAATAAACTTTAAAAAGTCACACTACTTTGAATATTAAAATTTTAATATAGCATTTCTAAGAAAATTCTATATGTAGAAAATAATGGATTTTTGTTAGTGACAAATGGCTGGCTATTGAATTCTCAACTTTCACTTTTACCTATTTTATGCTCTTTTGAAAGACAGTTGTTTCTAGGGCATTTCAGTGTTTGGAGCTTGATAACCAAAGGCACTGTCCTGACTTGTACAACTTGGGTAGAGCAAAACCCCAGCAGTTGTTACCCCACCAGACACTTTTTCCATCAGAACTATTCATGTTCAGGTCCTAACATGCATGCACCTTCCGTTTTATTTCTTAAGTGGAAATTTGAGTAGCATTGAACACAATGTATTTAAGAAATTTAAATATTGAACAATTTAAAAATATCCGTAGGCTAATTTCCTTTTGGAGCTTGTGATTTGCAAAGGTCTCTGATTAAATTCTCAAGAGATTCTGGTGCCCCAAAGTCAAGGTTTGAGCAGGAGGCAGGAACCCAGAGTAGCTATGATACAAGTTCCCTGAGATATCAAAGCTTGGTGATGGGTCAGGGGGCTGAGGGACTAGCCACCTAGCTGTGTCGGTGGCTTATTAGCAGAGAGGGGAGTGTGAGCAGGTGATAATGGCTGTTCCTATTGTTGTCCCATAACCTTTGGGACTTTCATAGATGACTTCAGGAAAAAGGATTGATAATAACAATTTGAGGAAAGAAGTAAACCAGAAATCTGAAAACTTAGATCTCTACTTACTAGCGATGTTAACCCAGTAAAATCACTTGACTTACTTGGGCCTTAGATTCCTCAGTTATAATAGGAGGGGCAAATCATAAGATTTGTTCTTGTTGAAGTCCACCCAATCACAAATTTGAGTTTATAACTTTTCCAGCAAAGTTGGTCAAGTAAGTACAATAAATAGTAATGTCTAATACATTTTGGAGACTGAACTAGTTCTAATGTGAAGTAGTTCTTTCTACCCTTTTCACTGGAAGTGTCTGTTGGTGAAATGTTAAAGCCATCAAAGTCATAAGGTAGGTTGACAAACTTAGGGTTTTTAAACTCCTTCCCAGTAGAAACCTTGTACCACTTGGACAATTGCAAAAGATAAAAGAAGAAAACTATAAGAGTTTACACATATAAGATGAAGACATAGACATATAAATGCTGTTTTGAGGAATTTTTAAGATATGCACATCTATGTCTTTACATTCAATCATCATTTTACAATTCAGCATAGGATCATAAAATTTAAACTGAGATATGTGCAGGCATTATTTTGCAGCCTAGAAGGTCTTATTAATGAGGAAAATTTAGGGGAAAAAGATGTACAGAAAGATGTCTGGCTTCTATAATCATGATATATCTTTGATTTAATAAAAGAGCATATTGGTTTCTTTACAGGCTTGAAGTATAGTGTCTTCAGCCCTGAGCTTGTGGCCATAATATCTAAATTGTCCTCGTTCAGCCATTTTCTGATTGTGTTACCTTAGGTAAATCACTTTATGTCTTTGGAGGTGAATCATTTTCCTCAAATATGAAAAATGAAGCAGTGAAAGATGAAGTGATATTTATCAGTCTTTTTCCAGATTTTATATTCTGTTTCTCTAGAGAGTCTAACTTGCTACTGGGGAGGTTGAAGGTCATTAACAAAGACATTTGTTATGTCCAACAGTTACATCCCAACCAATCCTAAATTTTAAAAACCACATCCAATGTGGGGCACCTGGCTAGCTCAGTTGGAAGAGAATGCAACTCTTGATCTTGTGGTTTTGAGTTCAAGCCCCATGTTGCTCATAGAGATTACTTTAAAAGAAATACACATCCAGTGAAAGATTGTTTTAGTGAGGGGGATGACAGCCTACGAGATGGTGTCATAGATGGGTTCTCCCAGAAGCAGACTCTATGACAAGGATATAAGTACAGATGGATTTCAGGAAATACTCGTAGGGAGTGAGGAAGTGAGAAGAAAAGATAAGCCAGCCAATAAAGGGGGAATTATCACACAGTTTCCACTGTAGTTAAATGGAGGTTAGTCCTCATGGGAAATTCTGAATGTCATTGTAGAAGTCAGAGCTATGCCATCCTTTGGACAGAAGAATAGGGGTATTGTATTAGAGCTCTTAGTTCTGCCAGTCATGGGTTGCGGGGTGCTCCTGTAGGCAGTGCTTTCTCTGGCATTTCCTGCCTCTGACAGTATGGGCCCCTGCTGGCCAGAAAGCCCCCATGTGATTGGAAGTTCAGCAGTCCCAGGCTACAATGTCCTGAGCAAGTATGGGCAGTTACAGTGTTTGTATAATCTGGTTACAGTGGTATAACCAGAGCAGTACATCCAAACTACTGCACCATGGTGCACCAACTAAAGGTAGAATAAATGCAATCACTTTTTTTTATTTATTATTTTTTTTATGTTTATTCATTTTTGAGAGACAGAGCATGAGTGGGGGAGGGGCAGAGAGAGAAGGAGACATAGAATCTAAAGCAGGCTCCAGGCTCTGAGCTGTCAGCACAGAGCCTGATGCGGGGCTTGAACCCATGATCTGCAAGATCATGACCTGAGCTGAAGTCGGGTGCTTAACCGACTGAGCCACCCAGGCACCCCATGCATTCACTTTTAGAAGGAAATACTACTTAAGGACCCTGCAGCAATACCCCCAGGAAGCAATGAGCAAGTCCTCAGCTACAGCAACTTCCTGTCTATCTTCAAACACAATGGCATGTAGCAGCCAGGGAGGGGCAGGCTCCTGAGTGCCTATTAGCCTTAGCTCTGGGAGGCAGGCCATGGACATTGCAAAAAGTCATGTTGACAGTACACGTGCGGTCAGTGGAGTCAAAATTGCAGGCTTAATTGCTGGCCACTTCTAGGGAGTAGCATGAATGAGGACTTTGTCTTTGTGATGCAAAGGGTGACACTCCATGAGGAATATAATTATATTTTGTAGAAACTCTTCTTTTTATAGAGAAGAAAATTCTCTGTTGTGTTGTAAAAGCATGTTAGTAGATGCAGAATTTTCTATCAGTTTCTCTGTAGAACCAGACCAGATGTTAGCAACATCCTTGACAGATTTTGATATGTCTGAGATTTGAAGTAGAATGTTTGGTGTGAGCACTGAGGTTTCGTTCCTTCAGCATCACCCAAGGTTTTATACAAATTCAGTGAAGTTGGCTTCTAAAAATTAATCTCTTAATGTATTGCTGTTTATACAGTGGAAAATATGTGTTAGAAGTATAACTTTATGGTTACTATTTTTAAATAATTTAGACTTTATTTTTAATATTTATGCCACAATTAAAAGTTAAGTGTATAGAAATGTTTTCTGTACTACTGATATGTAGAAGCTAGCAGAAGACCTTTGATAATATGTGCACTTATGATTATTATTTTTAAAAAAAGTTATTAACACTTTATGGGGCGCCTGGGTGACTCAGGTGGTTAAGCATCCAACTTCATTCAGCTCAGGTCATGATCTTGCAGATCGTGAGTTCAGGCTCTGTGCTGACAGCTCAGAGCCTGGAACCTGCTTCAGATTCTGTGTCTTCCTCTCTCTCCACCCCTCCCTCACTCATGCTCTGTCTCTCTCCCTCTCTCTCTAAAAACTAAGCACTAAAAAAATAATAATATGACCTGGTGAATCACTGTCCTTGAATTAGCCATGTTGCAAAAGAAGATTATAGTTAAGGCAACATGATTATATTGCTATTAAGTAATCTACTTACTACAAAATTATTGATATCCAGGAAAGTTAATGGGAAATCTTGCAATCATTTTCTTTTGTCTCCCTGTCCATGAAAGGTAGGTGGCCTCTTTAGGTAGCTTTGTGGGGAAAGGATGTTGGAAATTCAACTTGACTTAATCATGGAATGACAATTTTATGGGCCTTTAAAAGAAGAGGTCTATGGTTTCTCAAAATGTGTTGCTTAAATATCCAAATCAAAATCACCTGGAGAAAAAAACAGATTCCTTTTCCCACCTCCATAAATGGAAATTGGGTAGGTTTTGAGTAGGGCCTAGGAATCTGCATTTTAAACAACCTCTTATTAAAGTCATTAAAGTTTGAGAACCATGGGTCTAGCCCAGTGAGGATTAGGATACACAAATCTCATGAGGGTCTTCCCAAAGGCATCCAGATGTCTGGTCACAGAGTTGGGGCCAAACCCAGGTCTCCCGAGTTTAAAGTTTATTTCTTTACATTATATTTCTAATTTTTATAAATATTTGAATCTATATCCCAAACTTATACCTTGTATAAGTAATGATAAGTAATAATTTACTACAGTATCAAATATAGCAGATGTATAAAGTCTCAAACCTTTTATATATGAAAATATGTAAATGAAATTTATGCAGACTAGCATAAGAATCATTTTGCAAGGCTGGGCTTTATATCCTAGACAAAACAAAACAAAACCATACAACACAGCAAATGAAAAGTTCTGGTATGAATGGATTTCTAACAAGTCTCTATATAAATGTATCATATGGTTTGTCATACATATTTTTTCTCTGACCACTTCTTCCTTTCCACATCTGTTGTTTCATATTTGGCAAGTTTGCCACAGATAAGTTCCTAACTTCCTCCTGTAGTTCTTCATATTCAGTCTCTTACATGTTCCAGCCAGTGAATACACTGCTTAGAGCCAGATAGTTGATGACTGTCTGAACTGATGAGTTTGCATGATTAGTACTTAGGACTAATGAAGCCATAATTGCAGTTCTCATTTCTGTTTGTGGCCAGTCAACTTTGCACAAAGCAAAAAAGGTACTTCCTTGTTCATAAACAGCCCTTCTTACAAGGCAGGTCTTCCTGAAGACATGCAGTATTGGGCATGCAGGAAGCAGGTGAGAGCCAGTGTGTTGCTCAGCCTAGCACATACATCACCTCAGGAGGAGGCAACATGCAGGGCACTTCCTGCTGATGGTGGGTGGTTAGTGTCACCTTTGCCTAGGATGGGAAACAGCAGGAATTTAAACTGTGACCCAGAACAAGTCTACAGAGACTAATCGGTGACCCACTGCCCCTTCAGGAGCTGCCACAGGGCACCCAGGCCCTCTTAGAAAAGGCAGTTGGGACAGAGTTGATTTTGACTTTGATTAAAGTGCAAATAGAATTTGGAAACAGTAACTCTACTTTTGTCTCCTCTCGTTCCTTTCCTTATTCTTATAACTGTATCTTAACCCAGCAAGGATTGCACGGGGCTTACCAGGGGACGTAAAATATGCCAAAGTAGTATAGTGTGATTTGCAAATACAGAAAACAACAAAGAAAAAATAAAGTTGGAACCCAAGTTAAAAAGAGATCAGGCTAAACCTGCTGATCATAATGACTACATCTCAAATCTAGCACTAACTTTTCTAATGCTCTCAGTAAAACAAGAAATGGACTAAGTTACTCAGTTCAGTCTTTAAGACAAGCACAGCTCCATCAGGAGGGTTACAATGCTTCTTTGTGCTCAGATCAGAATTTTCCCTCAGCACCTTTATAAAGAGAATTCTATGCTGTAAGGAACAATGTTTTGAGAATTTCTTAGAATAGACTAAATAACACATTTCTTGGGGATGTTTTTTATAGCTCCTAATATTAACTTGGAATATAACTCAGTTAAGGCTGATCTGCAGGGGGCCAGTGTGATGCAATCTAGGAATTAATATGCAAGTTAATGAAATAGTTATACATGAAGTTATAGGGATTTAAAGAGTTTGTTGAACTTTCAAAATTTCCACAACAGTGAGTTTAATTATCATTGGAATTGCAAAATGCTTTGAACTCTAAATGGAAAGAAACGTTTTGATGTAAATACCTGGGAGAGGTGAGGAAGGAAAAAGGTTGAGGAAGATAAACTCATAACCTATTTCTCATGTTCCAGAGAGATGGTTCCTTGGGGCCTAGAGCATAGGTCCATTGCACAATCCCCTACAATCACAGCTGACCCCTACAGGCACCTTCTCTCCTCTCCTACCTGGCACTCATTACTAGCATCCTATTTTACTCTGAAAAGACCCTTGTTTGGATAATAAGTTATAAAGTCACCCCACCATGAACCTGACTGTTCACTATGACTGCTTTTTCTAAGTTTAAACTCAAGCCCCTGCTGCCATGTTGGTAGAGTGTTAAATTACATGTACTTCTTTCCTGGGAATATTGAAAACTTCCCTAAAAGTCCAAAAATCACTTTGTGGATGTTCTTGCTATCTCCACCTCTGCACCTGCAAATATCTCTGGGTCCTGAACTATCTTGGGGCTAATGCAAGATCATTGTGTGTTTCTGCATTGCACTTAAATGTGAAGAAGGGAGGAGAGATTTGATTCCTTCTTCAATCTGCCCCTTCTCTCCAGCCCAACCCAGGACCCAAGTATCTCCATGAACTGTTGGCGATTATTTAATTGAATTACTTCCCTCTTATTGTGTTATTAGTAATTAGAGAGCAAAGGCTCTTAAGGTTAAAAATATGTTGAATATATAATTTTATATGTATTAAAAATTTTATTTTAAGAGTATCCTCTTAAAAAGGGGGAATATACTTCAATTCTGTAGTAGAATAGTCATTTCTGGCATCAACCATCAGTGTGCACAGAAAAGTATCATCTGATATATGGCCTTGTAAATTACACTTTTCACTTTGTAGTTCAGGTTGGCAATTTTATATCTCAAGTCATTTCTTTTTTAAAAAAATTTTAAAATGTTTTTATTTATTTTAGAGAGAGGGAGCATAAGCAGGGGAGGATCAGAGAGACAGACAGACATGGACTCCGAAAACAGACTTCAGGCTCTGAGCTAGCTGTCAGCACAGAGCCTGACGTGGGGCTCGAACCCATGAACCATGAGATCATGACCTGAGCCAAAGTCAGATGCTCAGCCAACTGAGCCACCCAGTGGCCCCTCAAGTCATATCTTTTTATGTATTCTCCTGGCAATCATAATAAGATGTCACCAAATAAACAACAGTATTTGGATTATAGCCATCTTGTAAAAATACTAGCTGTATACCATAGAGGTAGCTAGCTAAGAGAAAAACCTGTACTTTTGACAGTTTTACCCATTTTGAAAGAAACACAGAATTCTTTGTTATGATAATTAGGAATAGTTAGTACTTCTAAACTTTTTTTTTTTTCCTGTTTGTTTTTGAGAGAGAGACAGAGTGCAAGCAGAGAGAGAGAGGGAGACAAAGAATCCAAAGCTGGCCCCAGGCTCTCAACTGTCAGCACAGAACCCAAAGCCAGGCTTGAACTCACGAACCATGATATCATTACCTGAGCTGAAGTCAGACACTCAAACGACTGAGCCACCCAGGCGCTGCAGTACTTCTAAACTTTTAAAAAAGAAAATGCCTAAGCAGAAAAATAAATACTCGCATAAAATTGGTACCAATTTCATCAATTTCTAAGTTGCCAGAGTTTAGTTTGTGTTTCTGCTCACCTTTTTATCCCCAGCTCAGTACTGAGGTTACACATGGAATTAAAATTCCTTTGCCCAAGTCTCCCTTCATAGTTGCATCTGTAACTTTTATAATTTAAAAAATATCTTCCACTTTTTAAGGTAAAAATTCACTTTTTGCTGTATGATTTATATTTGTTCAATTACTAGGGAAGTAGAAATTGCCTCATATGCTTATTGGCTATGTATTTATGTTTCTTCCTTTGTCTAACAGCCCTTGCTCATTTTAATATTGGTTGTTTGTGTTTTATTATTGATATGTTAGCACTCTAGAATGAAATTAAAGTGGTAAGAAGGTGTTAATTGGCAATATACTTTTTCTTAACATGGTAAGTAGAACTACTTTTTTTTTTTTTTGCAAAACCCAATTCTATATGCCCAATTTTTATCAACTGTAATAGTGTTCCAAATTTTGTCAAAGTTAATTTATTCTTTAAAAATATACTATGAAATAAAGTGATCAGTTGTTTCAAAATTCAAAGAATTCTGGTAAAACAGAGATCTCATTTTTTTTAGTTTGTTTTCTTATGTCATATTTCAGAATATAGTAATTATTTACCTGTTTCAGAAGTGTGAGTTTTCTTTCTTGAGCAGGAATTTGAAGTAACTTAGGCAAAGTATGTTAGCTGGATGTTTTTGTGTGTAACAGAGATGGTTGAGTGTCTTCTGACATTTCTTTTTATGAATACATACAACATAAAAGCATATTTTGTCACTTTTATATTTTTACATAAGTTTCTAGTCTAACTGACTCCTATAATGAGAGGTAAGTTTCTGTTGTGATATTTTGGCTTTTTTCAGCTGCTATAACTTGTCATTAAAGATTCTTTTGTAATAGCCATGAAAATAATTTAGGTGCCTATTCTTTTGGCAGAGGACACATTTTTGAGCAAACCTTTGAGTAAATTGTTATTTTATGTCTGCAGTTGATTTTAATTGAAAATAGTCCCTCGGTCTAGGTAAAAAGTTTAATTAATTTCATCCATGAAGCCAGTTATTGTTCAAGGAAATAGCATTTAGGTGAATCACCTGTAGGATGGACCTATAAAAAACACTGTGTTCTGCTCAGACCGACCAAAGAACAAACGTTCTACTGTTTGGAAATGCTGGGTGTTGGGGACTTGTTAACAAAGCAGAAAACATTATGATATTATTTTAGGTTCTTTGGTGCTTCCTTGTGAAATCACAATGTCTAAAGCAGTGGCATGATATAATAGGACTGATATTTCCACTCCCTTCCCCTCATTTCTCCTTTTTCACTTCCCTCTCTTCTTCCTTCCTTTCATTTCTTTTTCTTAATGTTTATTTACCTTTGAGAGGAGAGAGAGAGAGAGAGAGAAGCAGAGAGAGACGGAGACACAGAATCCAAAGCAGACTCCAGGCTTTGAGCTGTCAGCACAGAGCTGGATGTGGGGCTTGAACCCACAAACCGCAAGATCATGACCTGAGCTGAAGTCAGATGCATAACCAACTGAGCCACCCAAGTGCCTCCCCTTCCTTTCATTTCTAATTGTGGTAGAGCTTACACAGAGCAAAATGCAAAATTATTAATTGCACAATGAATTAATTTATATATATATGAATATACCCATGTGACCACAACCCAGATAATACAGAATACCATTACTCCAGGCAGCTTTCTTGTTTTTAGATTTTTTAAAGTTTTTTTTAAAGTATTTAAATTTATTTTTGAGAGAGAGAGAGAGAGAGAGAGAGAAAGCAGAGAGAGAGAGAGAGAGGGAGACACAGAATCCAAAGCAGACTCAAGGCTCTCAGCTGTCAACACAGAGCCTGATGTGGAGTTCCAACTCATGAACCACGAGATCATGACCTGAGCCGAAGTTGGACGTTTAACCCACTGAGCCAACCAGGCGCCCCCAGACAGCTTTCTTGTGCACTGTCCTTACCACCTCCATCATAAAAATAACTACTCTTCTGACGTATGTTTACTATGGGTTAATTTTGCTATCTTTATCTTCAAATCATATGGAATATATTTGGCTTCTTTCACACAGTATTACATCTATGAGAGTCATCCATATTTTTGCAAAATAGTAGTTTATTGCTGTATAATATTCTATTATGCAACTGTGTTATTATTTATCTTATGCATTCTATTGTAACCAGACCTTTGGATTGTTTCTAGTTTTTTACTGTTATGAATAAAGTTTCTATGAACATTCTCATATGCATCTTTGGGGAACATAAATATGTATTCATTTTGGGATATACACAGAATTTAGATTTCTGGGACATATGGCAAACATATGTTTCATTTAGTGGATAATTCCAAACTATTTTCCAAAGTGACCATTCCCATTTACACTCCTACCAGCAGTATATTAGAGCTCTGATTGCTCATCAATCCTTCTAATTTTAGCCATTCTGGTGTGCACTGGTGGTTGATAATGTATCTCATTATGGTTTGTCTTTTTAAAATAAGTTTATTTATTTATTTTGAGAGAGAAAGATGGAGCAGGGGAGGGGTAGAGACAGAGAGGTACAGAGGATCTGAAGTGGGCTGTGTGCTTTCAGCACAGAACCTGATACAGGGCTTGAACCCGCAAATTGTGAGATCATGACCTGAGCCAAAGTCCACTGAACCACCCAGGTGGCCTGGTTTATCTTTCCCTAATAACTAATGATGTTGAACACCTTTTCATAAACTCTTTCATATCCTTTTTTGGTGAAGTGACTGTTTAAATATTATACCCATTTTAGAAAACAAACTTTCTTCTTAACAAATTTTTGATTATACACATTCATATTTATAAAATTATACTCTTTTATAATATAAATGATACATATGTATAAAAAATGCATGTCTAAAAATACGATATAATTATATATGTGCTTTTCCAGTTTGTAGCTTCTCTCTTCTCTGGATAGTGTCTTTTGATAGTGATCATCAAAGCTAGTGCATTCCAGAATTCCTATCATCAATTTCACTCTTCCCCTGCCTACCTCCCTCCATAACCATCACTCTGTTCTCAATAGTTAAGAGTCTGTTTTTTTGGTTGTCTCTCTCTTCTTTTCTTTTGCTCATTTGTTTTATGTCTTAAATTCCACATATGAGTAAAATCATGTATTTATCTTTCTCTAACGGACTTATTTCACTTAGCATTTTACTCTTTAGCCCCACCCATGTTGTTGCAAATGGTAAGATTTCATTCTTTTTTATGACTAATATTCCATTGTATATATATACACACACATATATGTACACACTACATCTTCTTTATCCATTCCTCAGTCGATGGATATTTGGGCTGTTTCCATAATTTGGCTATTATAGATAATGCTGCTATAACCATAGGGGTACATGTATGCCTTTGAATTAGTATTTTTTTATTCTTTGGGTAAATACCTAGTAGTACAATTGCTGGATCCTACGGTAATTCTATTTTTAACTTTTTGAGGAACCTCCATACCATTTTCCAGAGTGGGAGCAAGAGTTTGCATTCCGGCCAACAGTGCAAGAGGGTTCCCCTTTCTCCACATCTTTACCAACACATGTTGTTTCCTGTGTTGTTGATTAGCCATTCTGACAGGGTAATAGTCTATTTTTTATTTTTTAAATTTAACTTTATGATTTTACTTTTTTGAGAAAGAGACAGAAGATGCAAGTGAGTGAGAGTAGAGAAAGAGAGGGAGAGAGAGAATCCCACGAGGGGCAGAGAGAGAAAGAGAAAGCATGAGGGAGAGAGAGTGTATGTGTGTGAGAGAGAGAGAGAGAGAAAGAAAGAAGTGGGGCTCACCTGAAGTGGGGCTCGTGCTCACTGAAAGCAGGGCTCGTGTTCACCCGATACAGGACTTGAACTCATGAATGCTGAGATCATGACCTGAGCTGAAGTCAGATGCTTAATGGACTGATCCACCCAGGTGCCCAATAGCCTTGTTTTTTTAAAAAAATCTGTTTTAAGGGGTGCCTGGGTGGCTCAGTCGGTTAAGTATCTAACTTTGACTCAGGTCATGATCTCACAGGTTCCTGGGTTCGAGCCCCTGTGCTGACAGCTCACAGCCTGGAGCCTGCTTCAGATTCTGTGTCTCTGCCCTTCCCCTACTTGTGCACTCTCTCTCTCTCTCTCTCTCAAAATAAACATTAAAAATTTTTTAATCTGTTTTAAAAACAGCTATGCAGAATAATTCTAGCCCTGAAAACTGACTAGCTGAGGTTTCTATACTATTTATAAAAAATGAATATTATAATTGTCATTCTTTTATATGCTGAACACTAGTGGATAGTAAATACCTCACCCCTCCATTTTCTTTATCATTGACTAGCTTGCTTATGTTTACTATGTTTATGCCAAGACTTCTATAGTCATGTATAATAATCTAATGACTGAATTTTTTGTTTAAACCACATTGACAGTTTTTAGGTTTCAGAGTAGCAAAGTCTCTATACCAGAATCTGGTTTGTTCACAGGTATTGTTCTAGTTCTAGAATATGCTGATAGTTTCTAAATTGTAGACATTGGTCCAGCTCCTCAGAATTCTGAGAGTGAGCCCAGCAGAGCTGTGGTTCTTTGTCTAGAAAGCAAGGCCTGGTGACACAGAATGATGCTGCCTGGGGAGTGAAAGAAGTGCTCTTTAAAGCCCCTTTAACTGGGGCAGGAGCACCCACCTGTGTGCACCTGTGCAGCCTCACGATTAAGATATGGTCACACTAACACACTCATGAACAAGTAGATGCTGTCCAGAACCCTCTGGGTGCTCCTTCTGCACCCCATTCCCTTGACCTGGGATCCCTGAAGCACCTGAGCCCTGCAAAGATTGGCAGGGATTGCATGGTGCTCAGTCCTTACCTGGGCTAAGGGTTTTCACTATCACCACTGTTCTCAGATCTAAAGATTTATTGCTCTTTGTTGACTACCTCCTTATTCTACTTGTGTATAATAAAGCTGTACCTCTTACATTGCTCCTCCTTTTCCTCTTCCTTTTTGTCTTTTCCTGCCTGTAAGATATTTGATTACCTGGGTGCCTAGGTGGCTCCATTGGTTGAGCATCTGACTTTGGCTCAGGTCATGATCTCCACGTTCATGGGTTCAAGCCCATGTCAGATTCTGTGCTGACAGCTCAGAGCCTGGAGCCTGCTTTGGATTCTGTGTCCCTTTCTCTCTCTCAAAAATAAACATTAAAAAATTAAAACCAAGATATTTGATTACTGATCTACAGCACTTTTATCAGAAATTCAATAGAAGGGTATCTGGCCAGTATTGGGTTGTAGAGCTGCCTAAAATAGTCCCTAATGCATACAAACAAAATTCATCCAGGCCACAAAGCCTTAGATACATGTGATTCAGCTTCTCTGACACTATATATTGTTGGCATCTCTGAACATAGCTTGTTAATAAGTGTCTCCGACATTGTTTAACCTTCTCCTTATCCTCTTACTGTCATGTTCTCTGCAGGTTCTGAAGGAGTGTTTTCCATTTTTTTCTACCTTTCTTGCACATACAAAACAGTGTCTTACCCTTATAGGGTTTTGTTACCCATTAAGCATTTACTAAATATCATTGTTTTCTGTGTCATGTCCATTTACCTTTATCACAGATAGTTGAAAACATATTGGTAAACATTTTTTCTTTCTTTCTTTTTTAAAGTTTACTTATTTATTTTAGAGAGAGGGAGAGGGAGAGAACATGAGTAGGAGAAGGGCAGAGAAAAAGGGAGAGAATCCCAAGCAGGCTCCCCATGGTCAGTGTAGAGCCCAATGTGGGGCTTGAATTCACGAATCATAACATCATGACCTGAGCTGAAACCAAGAGCCGGTCACTTAAGCGACTAAGTCACCCCAGATGCCCCAATATTTTTTCTTTCAAACCTCTAAGCTTCCCCTATGTTTTTTATAAGATTATCTTAAAGTTGTTATCAAAGGATTATTTTAGAGGCTAAATCTAAGGAAACTGGACATCACAACACCTTGATTTTCATTCCTGACAGTGTTAATCACCCTATCTAGCAAAAATGAATAAAGTGATTATAAATTATTTCCAAAACATAAGCTTGTTTTTGAAAGCAAAGCACTTTCTAAACAAGTTAAGTTTGTTTCATGATAGGGCATCCAAGTGAAATGAACCGTGTAATTTCTGCTTATTGATGTTACCTTTAAAAGCAAGCATTGTTTTAAAAAAACTTGGCAGGCTTTATCTTTCAAAGAAAAAAACACAGAGACCATCTCCTAATTGGAAGCACAATGCCTCAGGGAATTTATAGCAATAGTGTATTAAACTCTTTTTTAAATGTTTTATTTATTTCTGAGAGAGAGAGAGAGAGAGAGAGGCAACCTGAGCAGGGGAGGGTCAGAAGGAGAGGGAGACACAGAATCTGAAGCAGGCTCCAGGCTCTGAGCTGTCAGAACAGAGCCTGACACAGGGCTCGAACCCATGAACTGTGAGATCATGACCTGAGCGAAGTTGGACAATTAACTGACTGAACCACCCAGGCGTCCCAGCAATAGTGTGTTAAATACACACAGCAAGAATTGATACCCATCATATTTTGACACCCTCCTTCTGAAAATATTTACAGTCCAAAGGAAAAGAGTGGAAGCACTTGAGATCTGACTAAAACCTTAAATAAAACTCAGTGTATACCTGATGATTTATAAAGAACAATTTAAAGAAAAAGGAATTCCCTGTATCAACTTTTGAGAGGGTAAACCTAAAAAGTTTATTTTCTTTAGTTATTATTAGAGATGTGAAAAATTATTACTATTATGATTATATTATAGTTTTAGAAGAGCTTTAAATATGAGATCTCCTTTGAGTGCTAATATACATCCATGTCTTTCTTTAAATTTAAAAACAATTTTTTGTTAGGAGTGCCTGGATGGTTCATTCAGTTGGGCATCTAATTTTTTATTTTGGCTCAGGTCATGATCCCAGGGTCGTGGGATAGGGCTCACATTGGGCTCTGCGCTAAGTGTGGAGCCTACTTAAGATTCTCTCTTCTCTCTCTCTCTCTTCCTCTCCCTCTCTCTCCCTCTCTCTCCCTCTCTTCCTTTCTCTCTGCCCCTCTCCCCCACTCACACTCACTCTCTCTCTTTCCCTCTAAAAAAAAAAAAAAATTAGCGGTGCCTGGGTGGCTTAGTTGGCTAAGCATCTGACTTTGGCTCAGATCATGATCTCATAGTTCATGGGTTCCAGCCCCACATCGGACTCTGCTGACAGCTCAGAGACTGGAGCCTGCTTTGGATTCTGTGTCTCCCACTCTCTCTGCCCCTCCCCCACTCGTGCTGTCTCTCTCTCTCTCTCAGAAATAAATAAAAACATTAAATTTTTAAAAATTTTTTAATAAAATAATTAAATTTTTTTCTTTTAAATTATTCCATATGCATTTCACACACACAAAATAGTTTGTTAACTTGCCGTATCTATCTCCTTTTTTTTTAAGAAAAAAATTAATACAGAATTGTTTTAAGAGTATCTTCATTTGGTCCATTTCCTTTCCTCTTTTTCTAGCTTCCACTTTTAAACCAAAATCAGTGTGTATCCTTTCCACTCATGTTTTAATGCTTTTATTGCATGTGTATGTCCCATAAATGATATATTATTGTTTAAAAATTTTTAGGTTTACATAAATAGTATCATATTGCTTTTGTCTATCTTTTTACAAACTGCTTTTTAAAATTCTAAAGATTATGGGTTTTGAAATTTATCTATGATGATGTAAGAGTGTCTAATCTATTTAACTGCTATAGAGATTTACATTTTATGCAATACCATACTTTATTTATCCAGTCTCTAATTGATGGACATACAGTTTTTTCTGTTTTTGTTATTTTTCACTATATGAAAATACCTCTCTATTTGGGTGTGAAGACTGAATGAATTCATAAATTCAGCACATCACAATCCTTCCACATAAACATCAGGTAATTATAGTATTATCATCTGTGTGTGTTTGACTTAATCAATTTCTAGCAGAGGAGAATTCTACAACTTTGCCAGAATATGTAATTTCACTTCCAGCATTTCAAGAAGGACGCATTTATCCTCTTTGACAATTTTAGCTCAAAAGTCAGGGGGACAAAAGGACCTAACATCTCTGGAATGCCACTCATTAGCATGGGTCAGAGGAAAGGTCAAGTTTAAGGGGTTGCCTCTTGACCAAATGTGCAAACAATGTGGCAGTGAGCACCTTTGTCTATCTCTCCTTCCAGTCCATGTGTAAAAGTTTCTCTAGGGTTTTTACCTAGAAGTAGACTTGCTAGGTAGTAGAATATGTGAATTTTTAACCTTACTAGAAAGTATGAAATTCTTTTCCAATGTAGATTTATCAAAAGGTATGAATTCTCACCTTTCATATCCTCACCAACATTTGATATTATACAACTCTTAAAGTTTTGCCAATATGAAGCATGCAAAATGTTATTGGAGTATAGCTGTTGGATTTTTAGTTAAAATTTTTTATGTGGGAATATTTTCAAATTTATGGAAAAGTTGGAAAAATAGTACAAAGAACTTTCAGATGCTCTTTATCCAGATCCACTAATTACTAACTTTTTGCCTCGTTTTATTTGTTTCTATATATACCTATTTTTCTGAATCACTTCAGAACAAGCTGTGTGCATTCTGCCCCCTGATACCTAAATACTTCAATGTGTATGTTCTAAGAATAAAAATATCACTTATTTTATCCAAGTACAATGTTCGTTTCAGGAAAATTAACTGGACATACAATAATTGTATATAATCTACCACCCACAGTTTTATCCATCGACTAATCATGTCCTTTATATCATTCTTCTCCCCTGTCCAGGATCCAGTTCAAGACCATGTGTAGCATTTGACTGTCACACATCGTAGTCTCCTTTCACTCAGTCTTTCTTTATTTTAGAGAATACAATCCTCATGTTTTCATAGAATGCTCTTCATTTTGAGTTTTAATGTAGTTTAATCTACATGTTATAATGTTGAAATCTTTTACTATGTGTATTAGTTACATAAATGTCCTCTTCTGTGAAATATTGTTTGCCCATTTTTCTACTGAGTTGTCCTTATTAAGTTCTTCTTGTATTCTAATACTAATCCTTTACTTATTATATGTACTGTAAATAGCTCCTCTTTATAGCATTTTTGTCATTATTGCTTAAGTTTTTAAAATATTTTTTATTGTTTAACTTTTTAATGATTCCCTATGTAATGTAGAAGTTTACAATTTTCTGTTAAAGTATAATTAACATAGTGTTATATTAATTTCTGGTGTACAGCGTAGTGATTCAACAATTCTATACATTGCTTAGTGTTCACTGAAGTTTACATTTTTTTGCCTTTATTTAATTAAATTAATTTTTAAAGTCTTTTTTAATTTTTAATGTTTTATTTATTTCTGAGAGAGAGAGAGAGAGAGACAGCATGAGCAGGGGAGGGTCAGAGAGAGAGAGGGAGATACAGAATCTGAAGCAGGCTCCAGGCTCTGAGCTAGCTGTCAGCACAGAGCCCGACGTGGGGCTCGAACCCACAAACCGTGAGATCATGACCTGAGCCGAAGTCGGGCACTTAACCGACAACCGACTGAGCCACCCAGGCGCCCCACAAATAATTAATTTTTAAATTTACATCCAAGTTAGCATATAGGGCAACAATGATTTTAGGAGTAGATTCCTTAATGCCCCTTACCCATTTAGCTCATCCCTCCTCCCACAGTCCCCCTGGCAACTCTCTGTTTTCTGTATTTAAGAGTCTCTTATGTTTTGTCCCCCTTCCTGTTTTTATATTATTTTTCCTTCTCTTCCCTTATGGTTATCTGTTTTGTATCTTAAAGTCCTCATATGAATGAAGTCATATGATATGTGCCTTTCTCTGACTAATTTCGCTTAGCATAATAACCTCCAGTTCCATCCATGTAGTTGCAAATGGCAAGATTTCATTCTTTTTGATTGCTGAGTAATACTCCATTGTATGTATATACCACATCTTCCTTATCCATTCATCCATCAATGGACATTTGGGCTCTTTCCATACTTTAGCTATTGTCAATAGTGTTGCTATGAACATTGGGGTGCATGTGCCCCTTTGAAAGAGCATACCTGTATCCCTTGAATAAATACCTAGTAGTGCAATTGCTGAGTCATAGGGTAGTTCTATTTTTAATTTTTTGAGGAACCTCCATCCTGTTTTCCAGAGTGGCTTCACCAGTTTGCATTCCCACCAGCAGTGCAAAAGAGATCCTCTTTCTCTGCATCTTTGTCAATATCTGTTGTTGCCTGAATGGTTAATGTTAGCCATTCTGACAGGTGTGAGGTAGTATCACGTTGTGGTTTTGATTTGTATTTGCCTGATGATGAGTGATGTTGAGAATCTTTTCATGTGTCTATTAGCCATCTGTGTCTGTTCATGTTTTTTTGCCCATTTCTTCACTGGATTATTTGTTTTGTGGGTGTTGAGTTTGATAAGTTCTTTATAGATTTTGGATTCTAATACTATATGATATGTCATTTGCAAATATCTTCTCCCATTTTGTCAGTTGCCTTTTAGTTTTGCTGATTGTTTCCTTTGCTGTGCAGAAGTTTTTTATCTTGATGAGGTCCCAATAGTTCATTTTTGCTTTGCCTTACCTAGTTCATTCCCTTGCCTTCAGAGACCTGTTAAGTAAGAAGTTGCTGCAGCTGAGGTCAAAAAGGTTTTTACCTGCTTTCTCCTCCAGGATTTTAATGGCTTCCTATGTTACATTTAAGTCTTTCATCCATTTTGAGTTTATTTTTGTGTATGAAGTTTACATTTTTTAAAAATGTAAAGCATTTATCAATATCTCCCTGTGAGATGTCTTTTTAGTCTTACCCAAAATTGCCTGGGCTTTTTTTGGCCTTTTGCTCTTCCATTATAAATTTAGGATAAGTTTATTGAAAAGATCTAATGATATCTCTATTAGAAAAGCACTAGATTTATAGACTAATTTGGAGGAAAATTGACCTCTTTATGAGGTGAATTATTCTTATCCATAATTCTCTTTATTATTTTAGGCCTTGACTTATGTCCTTTAAGAAAGAGTATAATTTTATTCTTGAAGACCTTGACTATCTGTTCTTTAAATATCATGGTACTTTTAGGGTTTTTTTTTTTTTTGTTTCTGTGAATAGGGTTTAACTTCTTTTACAATCTCTAATTATAAATTTTGGCATATAGAAATACTACTGATTTTATACATTGATCTTTACTGTAGCAACCCTGATAGGTTCTCTTATTTTTAATAGTTTGTAGATTTCCTTGGATTTACTCAGGTAATCATTTAATCTATGCATAATGACAATTTTGTTTCTTTCATTCTAATCTTTATAATACATTTCTTGTTTTTATCTTTTGCACTAGCTAGAAACTCCAGTTCATTGATAAATAGATAACAGTGATAGAAGGTATGATTGTTGTATTCTTAGCTTTAAAGAGACTGTTTCTAACATTTCACTATTGTATAATGCTCACTGTATGAGTTTTGAGATACATTTTTTCAGAGAACTCCAACCTTACTGAGAAGTATAAAAACCAATACAACTCTGAAAGAGACAGACACATGCCAGCAGATTGTCTTGCCATAATGCTATAGATACTGGAAGTAGATAATGAGACTTAATGGATCAGAGCAAGACAGTTTATTATTCTCAGCAGAACAAACAACATGAGCATAAGCATGGTAACACTAGTTCTCCTGGCCCCAAGCGTCATGGTATGATGTGGTGGCCCAGTGTGCCATGGCTAGGGAATCCAAAGCTAGGGGCTCAGCACCTTTTATACCAAGCAGTGAGCAAGGCAATCCTACTTCCCTGTAGAGTGAGTGGTTACACTGTAATCATATTATGATTGCCTTTACCTATTTAATTGCCTGTGTAGCTAGCTATAGAAATGGCTCAAGGACACACTGATTAAATCCTTCAGGTTTGAAATACTCAGAAAGGACGTGTTAGGATGTTTGGAACCCATGGCAGACTGCCTCTCCCAATAAAAATTTGTTTATTTGGTTTGCTGGAGGATTTTGACATGAATGGCTATTGAATTTTATCAAGAGATTTTTCTGTATATATTGAGGAAACCATGCAGTTTTTCTCCTTTAATCTATTACTCTCCTATGTTATATTAATAATAACATTTATTGTCTATATTTTTTATTTTTTAAACATTTTTAAATGTTTGTTTATTTTTGAGAGACAGAGAGCAAGTCGGGGAGGGGCAGACACACACACACACACACACACACACACACACAGAATCTGAAGCAAGCTCCAGGCTCTGAGCTGTCAGCACAGAGCCTGATGCGGGGCTCAAACCCATGAACTGTGAGGTCATGACCTGAGCCGAAGTCAGACGTTCAACCAACTGAGCCACCCAGGTGCCCCTATTGTTTAATATTAAATCAGGCTGGAGTTCCTGGGATAAATTCTTCTTGGTGAAGGCATACGTTTTACACATTGAACAATTCATTTTGCTACTATTTTTTTTTTAGCATTTTTATAACTATGCCTATAATTGAGATTGGCCCATAGTTTTTTACTTTATAACCCATTTCTGCTTTGGGTATCAAGGATGTATGAGACTCATAAAGCTAATTGGTGAGTTTTCCTTCTTTCTCTAGTCTCTAGAACAGTCTATATAAGAGCAGTTATAAAAGTTACCTGAAATTTTAGTGAGGTTAATGTAAAAATATCAAGGCCCAGTAACTTCTGAGTAATGTTTAGAATATTGTTCAAATTTCCTTAACTTAGTAGGACTTTAATCAGTGTGCCTGTTTCATCTTGAGTCAGTTTTGATAATTTATATATTTTTAGGAAAATTTCCATTCTCTTGAAATTTCCAAATGTATTGATGTAATATCTTCATGTTTAAAAAAAAATTTATGTTGCTATAGGTAGGTTTTTGTCTTTATTCCTAATGTTTTTAGTTTTCTTTTTCCTCTCAATTATTTCTCTATTTTCTATCTCATTAACTTCTGATCTTTACAGTCATTTTTTTCTCATTTGTTTGGGTGTATGCTATTCTTTTTTAGCTTCGTGAATGAATGCTTAGTTCATTAACTTTTTGTCTTCCATTATTTTCAAAATATATATGTATACACAAACATATAAATTATCTTTAGCTGTATACCTTTAATTTGTTATATAGTATTTGTCATTGTTGTTCAGCTGTGTTTTACAGTTTCAATTGTGATATCTTCTGGGACCCATGAGTAATTTAGAGGTGTGATTATACATTTTCAAAGATATAACATTTTTTGTTGTTTTAAGTAGTGATTTTGCTTTTGCCCTCCCTGCAGGAGTCTTATCCATTTAAGACTTATTTTTATAATAATTCCTCAGGTTGTGATTATTTTATTACAATAATTAAATTACTGTAATTTCAGACTTCATATCTATACAGATCATAGGCTTTGGTATTTTGTTTTTCATGGGAGACTTTTGTCCCCATCCTGAGTCCCGGACACATGGCAAGATCCTTGTTACTTCCCTGGGCCACTAGAGACTGTTTTAGCTTCCATTTTCATAGAGGAAGAATCCTATCCATGAATCCAGCTTTGTGACAGAGTCTCATTTCCAGCTCTCTGACTTGCATGGTCCCACAGCTATGTCTCTTGTCTCCTCAGAGTCATTAAAGCCCTAGTCTCTAGATATTAGAACTTATTTCTGGATCTGCTATCCGTTAGGGTGCCAGCGTGCCATCTTGGTTTTGGTTTGAGTTTTTTCTTTATCTCTAATGTCAAGACACTTCTTTTTCTTCTTTTTCACTCTTTGAAATTTAATTAAATTTTATCTCACATTTCTAGGAGTATACAGTGAAAAGGTGTCACTCTTTCATTAGCCTCCCAGGATCCTTTCTATACAGAATTTTGACCCCTGTTTCAGTGTGACATTGGATGAACTCTTAAATTTAGTGGAAAGCAAAGAGAACATCTTAGTTCTTCCGTATTTAAACATCAAGTTAGTTACAGTATTATCACGTGTATGACCTCACCAATTTCTAGTAAATGAGAATTCTAACTTCTGTAGGAATATGTAATTTCATTTCTAGTATTTCTCCTAGAACATTTATCCTCTTTGACAACTTTAGCACCAGAGTTTGAAAAACCAGCACCTAAAATCTCTGGTATGCAACTCTTAGCATGGGTAAGTGGAAAGGTCAAGTTTAATGGTAATGCTCTTGACCAAATATACAGATTGTGGATTTACTAATACCCTGTTCTGCCAGAAAAACAAGACCTCAGATAAACACCCACTATTTGAACACTGACATTTTTGATTGATTGCATCATGGTATACAAAGACATCCACACTAAATTTGCTGTCGTATTACATGAAGTCATAGTATTTAAAAGCTATGTTTTTCCAAATGACTTTTATCTTGATTCATTTTAATATGCATGTGACTTTGGATTCAAAGAAGACTTGGAATCAATGGTCCAGAAATTGCCTCAAATAAGACAAATATCAAGTTAGATAGGAGCTCTAAGTATTAGGTACTTTTAATGAGCTCAATTCAATTACATAACATAATCCTTTTATAATGTTCAACTGTTAGTCTCTCATCTCTGATAAGGGAGAGGGTGTGACCAAGGAACACAGAGTTCAGGAGTCAGGGCATTATGCCCAGACTGAGATGGTTTGGGGTCAGTGGAAGGCTGCAGGCATACCTGCCTCTATGAAATCAGTGGGTGTATCACCACTAACTCCTTGACCACAGTTATAATCTCTATAACTGGAACATTTTTAACAAAGAATTAACTAGAGATAAATTGTAATAGTCACCTAGTGCCTGTATAATTCCAGGAAGCCCTATGTTTTTACCCCTTGCTGTCATAAACATAGGAATTTGAGCTGCTATATCTTTGTGTCAGTCTCTGGAACCTTTAGGTCTCGACCATCTCTATATCAAATTTATATGGCCCCACATTCCCTAGCATTTGGTATCATCATGAGAGGTATTCATCTGGTGGTTTATCAGTAAGTGCCAAAATACTATGTCTCATTGAACTATTCTACACAATTGTTTCTCTCTTTTTTTTTGCTCCAGGAAGTTTTTTTGTTTGTTTGTTTGTTTAACAATTATTTATTTTTGAGAGACAGAGAGAGACAGAGTAAGAGCAAGGGAGGGGCAGGGAGAGAAAAGGAGACATAGAATCTAAGGCAGGCTCCACACTCTAAGCTGTCAGCACAGAGCCCGATGCAGGGCTCGAACCCACGAAACATGAGATCATGACCTGAGCCAAAGTCAGATGCTTACCTGATTGACCCACTCAGACACCCCTCTCCAGTTTTGAACTACAATACGTACATTGAGACTTTGCCCATCTTCCCTACTTTTACAGGATGTCAGGCCTATAAAACTGAGAGAACAGTGTAACAACAACCAGTGGATTCAGAAAAGCCATTTCAGCAATTGATGGCAAAAATCTATTTTCTATCAAGTATATTGAAATGTCTCTAAACATTCAAAAACTCTGTTGGGTGACTTCCTAAACTCTAAGCCATCCTAAACTCTTATTCACTCATTTTTGTATCGTGCTTCTCAAATGCTGGAATACTATTCAGAGTACTACCTCTTCTATAAAATCTTCCTGGTGTCCTCCAGGCAAAACTGAGACCCTTTCTTCTTATTTCATATTTTCTGAATCCTTCTGTCACAAATCCTCTAATGCTTTTTTGCATTTGTTTGTTTTCACACCTATTTCTCTCTGTCAGAATATAAATACCTTAAAGACTCATGCCATTTTTTCCCCTAGTGCCTAGCATGATATGTGGCACAAAGGACACATCCCATAAAGATTTACTAAGTGAATAAATAAAGAACAGGAGTTCATCTTCATGTTTTTTACCTAGGTCCCATGAAGAACTATAATTCACCTTTCTTTTTTTAAATTTTTTAAATGTTTATTTATTTTTAGAGAGAGAGAGAGAGACAGAGAGCACACAGGGGAGAGGCATAGAGGGAGGGAGACACAGAATCCAAAGCAGGCTCTAGGCTCTGAGCTGTCAGCACAAAGCCCAAAGTGGGATTTGAACCCATGGACTGAGAGATCATGACCTGAGCAGAAGTCGAATGCTTAGCCAACTGAGCCACCCAGGTGCCCCTGTAATTCACCTTTCATTAAACCTTCTCAGTGAGGAAGTTTGCCTAGAGAGGTAGTTTATTTTGCATAGTAGAAACATCCAATAGGTATATATGAATGCTTAAAAATGCCAGCTCCATTCCAAATGGAGTCTCTGCACTTAAAAAATAACCAAAGAAGCCTGATGAGTCACCTTACCACTTCCTGTCAAAGTCTCTTTACTTCAGAAAAACCTTTGGGTCAGCATTTCGATAATTTTGCTAAGTAGAAAATCCTGACATGATTTCAGTTTTTCGCCCTTTGTCCAAGTTACAATTTGTCACATGCTATAGTTTGCCTTTCTAATTTTCTAGACCAAAAAAATAACTCATTGTTATCTTACAACTTGTTTGGTGCCCTTTTTGCATATCCATCTTTAAATATCAGTAACTTAAAAAGTTACTGTCTTTCTTAAATTCATGTCTTTGTTAGACAGGTTTGAACTTGCTGAGGGCATCCCTTTGAATAACTTTTTGGATGTAAAATATAGACATGGTAAAATCTTAAAGACCATCTGGGCCCAAGGAAATAAGCTTTAAGTATTCTCTCATGGTTTAAAAGGAGCTTTCTGTAAGATAAATTCAGCTTGGGTTTTCCAGATCTGCTCTTTAAGATGCATTATTAACTAAATATGTACCGTATAATACAGTAACAGACATTACCAGATCTTACTTAAGGCAATGCCCTTTTTCTTTTATTTTTTATTTTAGTGTAATTGCACTTGTGTTTTCTCCATCTCTTACTTTATTGAGTCCTAGCAATGGATGGGGGAAATATTCTAGAATAAGAATAGAAACAGGTGTAGCAGGAGGAGCTTGATCACAAGTGAGGGCAAAATATTTTTAGGAAATCATGGAAAGATTTGCCTTGGTGTTGGAAGAAACTGAATGACTTAGTAGAGCCCTTTCAAAGTAGTCTCTAGAAATATGCAATAAATATAGAACACAGAATAAACCCTGGTAAGTGCCAGGCATTGTGCAAAGAATGAAAAGTCGAAATAGAAAAGTGAATATGCTGCAATTCCTGCCTCCATGGACCTCATAATCTAGTGGGATAGACAGACACTGACCAGTTAGCTATAATGCCATGTGAAAATTACAATACCTGCAGTGTTTATCAGGACACAGGGGGACATTATCAGTTTTTTGGGGGAAAGTCAAGGGTTTCACAAAGGAGACATGCAAGCGAAATCTCGGAGGGAAGCAGATTTTACCAGCTAAAGTAGAGTGAGGGGAAGAGCATTTTAAGCAAGGAGAACAGTGTGACCAGAGTAAATGTGTGGTGTTTGGAGAGGTACCTTTCTTGCTCACTAGCTGAGATATGGGTCAGTGCCTGCCGCTCTGTCAGTGCCTGACTTTCCCCCTCCAAGCTCCTACATCATTTGATGACCTTCTGGTCATAATTGGGTTTTCAGGTAAAGGTGGGGAAAGAGGTAAAAAGGATCATTTTTTTCTTTATATTAAATGTAAAATTGTGAGGATCCTCTTAATCTCTTTTCAACATGCAGAGAATAGTGAGTTGGACTCATTTGTAACAAGTGACTCTTAAGTAAGGACTGGTGAATCCTTTGAACTTTGTTTGTATTTTATGTGTGTTATTTACTGTGAAGAGGGTTTAGCCTCCAGTTTGCTTCTCCCTAATGGGAAATTAGATTCAGAGAATTTTTCAGTTATATTTTCTATTCTCAATGATATCATTATTCTCTTATATTCTGAATAAGTCTTTGAAATTCAGTCAGGATTTTTCAATGAATGATGGGGACATGTTAGGGAAGGTGATTCTGATGCCCTTCATCTGGGACCTGAGGAAGAAGTGATCCTTAGATCATCAGCTCAGCAGTATGTGGGATGGGGGTGGGGGAAGTGGGAGAAGACTATGAGCAGTGTGATGACCATGCCCACTGGTGGCAAGGAGCAGGGTGCATTGAAGTCCTGGTGTTTAAGTTCTGTGAGGGCAGGGAAACTGCTCTTTACTCTTCTTGTGCCTAGAACATTGTCTGACATGTGACAGATTCTTAACCAAATAATTGGACTTGAAATTAAAGGAGGAATTGAAAAGACCCCATTGTTACTGGGGCATAGAGAACAGAGGATTGCATGGAATGAAGTGATTCTGAGAACTATTAGGACATGTAGTTCACATTAAAGATAGCGGGCTTTGTCCCTGGCAGTGAGACACCATTAAAGGATTTTAAGCAAGGGGATGATGTGACAGGATTTGCTCTACTGTATAGAGCAGTGTTTTCCAACTCTTTGATCAGGACAGACAGTGAGAAACACATTTCACATTGTAGCCTGATAAAAAACACGTATACACACACATAAATATTTTTTTGTGAACAATGCTTAGCTTTACCAAGTGTGAAGTGCTCCATTATTTTCTGTTCTGTTTGGTATTTTTAAATAGTAGTGGTCAAAATCAGTGTAATCCATGGGTTATAATTACAGTTTGAAAAACAGTCCTATGGGGAATAGATACTCTAATGATGGAGGCTGTATGCATAAAATTACAGAAACAAACAACTTTAGGTGGTCTAAGAAAGGCCAAGACATGCTAGCTTGAAAACAACATGCAAAACAGAAATCTGGAGAGAGGCTAGTTCCAGGGGACTCAACAGTGTCAAGTGTGGGAGGGATTTTAGGAGTTCCAGAATCCCAGATGAAAAGCATCAAAGTAGGGTAAACTTGCTTAAGGGCATGTGAGTTACTATTGGAAGAGGACTAGTGACTGGATTTCTCCCACATCTGTGATCTCCTGTGATTCCCTTTAGCCTCCCCATCAGTACTTTTCACAAGTGTGAGGCATGGAAGCTTGGTGATATGATCACAGACAGTTTATAAATATGGAAGCCGAAGCTTAAGGAGGTTATGTGACTTACCTCAAGGTTAGATGCCTATTGGGAGGACAGCACAGGGCTGGACTGCAGGGCCCCTTATCTCCAGTCTGGTGATCTTTCCATCACAACAGTGTCATACATAACGCAGGAAGAAGGAAGCCAGCTTATAAAGTGACTGGCAGCATTTCAACAGGTATACATCTTGGTGCTGGAACTATAAGAGTTCTGCTGTTAATACTCTCTAATCAGTTTGGTATTAAAATTTTAAGTTGAGGTGCACCTGGGTGGCTGAGTCCATTGAGCATCTCACCCTTGGTTTCAGCTCAGGTCATGATCTCATGATTTGTAAGTTCAAGCCCTGCATTAGACACTGCGCTGACAGTGTGGAGCCTGCTTGAGATTCTCTCTCTCTGCCCCTCCCTCACTTGCTCTCTCTCTCAAAATAAATAAACTTAAATTTTTTAAATTGATGTCTATGAATTGCTTCCTCAGACATGTAGGAGCATAATAATAGTTCATCTATTTCAGAAAAAGAACGATTACACCTGAACATCCAAATCTCACTTAATATCTTCATCGATATTTTGGCTCAAAGAGTGGGAGAGCAAATCAGGAAATGTATTCACCATAAAAATACTGTTAGTAGAAAACCCCTGGGAGATTGATTTTAATCTTAAGAACCAGGAAGATGAAAGATAAAATGTGATTACTAAGTTATATATATATATAAATTAGCATTTGTGTATGTTAATATGAAGTAATAAAATCAGTTTGAAGTACATTTCTTTTATTCTAAGCTGATGTGTTTGTAGACGAAATTAGCTTTTTAAACTGTCATAGGGTGCCTTGGGCCATAACAAAATGTCCAACTACTGTTGGCCTCTGTTGACTGGGAAATTGTTTCTGAAATGAGTTTTTCTGGTGCAGAGGTTGATTTCTGTGGGAGTCCTATGTGTGCCCTGGCCTGTGGAGGTGAACCCCAGAGGCAACTAACCATTTGCCTATGGGTTTCATTAGGATTCAGTAATTTTGATGTTAATGTCATTTCCTCATGCAGAGCTTTTGCCGCCACAGATCTGTATCTACACAGGCCAAGGTTCTTTAGGAATAAATTATTTTTGAATGATTTTTTCTTTTTTTAATTTAAAAGAAATATTTTTTAATGTTTTATTTATCTGAGAGAGAGAGAGAGACAGCGTGAGCAGGGGAGGGTCAGAGAGAGAGGGAGTCACAGAATCGGAAGTAGGCTCCAGGCTCTGTTAGCACAGAGCCCGATGCGGGGCTCGAAACCACGAACCATGAGATCACGACCTGAGACAAAGTCGGACGCTTATCTAACTGAGCCACCCAGGCACCCCTTGAATGATTTTTTCACCCTAAGTTTTCTCCACATCTTGGCCCCAGACCTGCTGGTAGAATTCTTCTAGTCCTTGTTCACAGATAGGACGGTTTTCAGCACTCACACCTGTGTGGGAAGCCCAGCTCCACCTTTCACCGCTGTGAGGACAGGAGCCTTCATGCCCATGCTGGGGCTGGCATTAAAACTCAGTTGTAAGGAGCTATTTTGGCCCTAAATCTTCCCCTTCCCCCACACCAGGCAGCTTCACACTGCTTATGCTGATGGTTTGAGTTGCTTCTTCCTTTTTGGCACCTTCAAGTTCTCTTTATTTTGAGTATAATAATGTATGTTAAATAAGTTTTTTATAACTTATCCAGATTCTCTATGTATTTAGATGGGAGAGAGTAGCTTCTTAATTATCTCAACTAAAGTCCTATTACTTTAAAATTTGATTTGTTAAAGAAAAATATGTTACGAGGTTACTGTTTTATCCCACACGTTGATGGATTGTTGTACACTGTAACCAAAGGGTATGGTGGCTCTTTTTGCTAGACTATCATGTCTACTGACAGGAACTAAGGAACTTATGTCCTGTTCATATGACTAGGGATGTCTGTCTTTGTTTACATTGGCCTAATGTAAGTTGGGAAATGTGAAAGCAAAGAAAATAAGCAAACATTATTATCCCTTATTTTCACCTTCATCTCTGAACCTGATAAGGCTCCAAATTTCCGTGCTTATTTTTTTGTGTGGCAAAATTCTTCCCATTGGACACATGAAGCCAGCAAAGCTGAAGAAGTACCTTATATCTGTCCATCTAAGAGTAAATTGGACTTTTTGTGTCACTCATGACTTTTTCAGTTGCAAGTGCAGAAATCCAGCTCAAATTCTGAAAGAAAACAAATAAACAAACAAAAAATGCAAACAGGCAAAAAACAAAAAAAGAACTTTATTGATTCATACCCTTGAAAAGTCCACAGTGGTCCTGGTCATAGGAGTGGTTGGGTCCAGAGGTGAAGTCCTGTCACCCTCACCTGTGAAGGCAACATTCTCAGGTAACTATGTTCCCACCCCCTGCCACAAAGTGGTCTCCCTTGACTTTGAACTTATATTACCTCCCAGCAAAAGGAGAACCCTTCTTTCCTACTTGTTCCAACAGAAGATTTGGGCTTCTGTCTCATTGGCTTCATTTGGGTTATACATCCATGCTTGTGAAGTCAGTCCATCCTCCTGGCCACAGCAGTCACCACTATGCCCAGGGTTAGGCTCAGCAGAGACAGTCAGAGTCAGGTAGGAGTGCCCCGAAGAGTAATCAATGTGCTATAGCTGGAAAAAAAAAAAAAAAAAAAAAAAAACAAAGGAAATTCTGGGCCAGCAAAAATAAATAGATGCCCACTTTAGACTGAGAAGGTCTTCTTCATGAAAAGAAAATGAATTTTTAAAGGATTTAGCTTCATCAAAATTTGGCTTCACTTCATCACAAAAGCCCTGTCTTTAAGCATTGTGAAAATTCATACAGCACTGTAGGGTAAAAGAAGCCGCACTCAAGCAGAGAGACCTTGGTGACGCTGTGCGGTCATAAGATTTATGGGCTGCTTTGGAGTTTGTTGCCGAGAAAGAAAACTATATCAGAGTCTCTGTCATATTGTATTAACTCCAGAATTTCTGATATTTCTTCCAATTTTTAAAAGCAGATTTTGGAGAAATTATCAATGATCTCATTTCCTTTAGCATCCAACTGAATGAAATTGTCGATATCTCTTAGCATAGCCAGCTCCTGGTTTTCCTCTATCATGTGTGTGTTCTTTCACCTGATGAGAATTTGCTTTGTGAGCCCCTTTTGGATATTTCAAAGACTTATACTGTCTTTGAAATAGTGAAATGTTACTTTTCCGTACAACACTTCAAATGGAAGTGAACCTTGACCTTCTGTGTGCCAGTGGACCTCCTTTGATGCTCAGCAACATATCTGGTTTTTGCTCCTTTGTTGAGGAAGAGCCCCCACCACCTCGATGGCTGCCTGACATCTGCACTGGCATGGACTGCCTCCATGGGTCTGGCCAAAGACAGGCAGGTCACTACTACTGTCTACTGTGCCAGAGCCAGAACATATTGCCTCCTCTTTGAGAAGTTTGTCCAAGAACTGAGAGCACAACATAAGTCTTTCTCTCCTATACAGAGGGCCATTGGTATTGAAAGATGTTTGAAGTGCTTAATTGACTTTCTTCAAAGTTTCATTTTCTCTTAAGAGAGAGATAAGGAAAGTCCACTCTCAGAGCAAGTTGACTGGGAGCAGTAAATGTTTGGCTTGGCTTAACCTGGTGTATATTTTCGGTTTATCAATCATGCGAACTTTGTTATTCAAAACCCTGCAGGTAGGGTGTCTGGATGGCTTGGTTGGTTAAGTGTCAACTCATGATCTCACAGTTCAGTTCATGAGATTGTGCCTCCCTTCAGTCCCCTGCTGACAGCCCTGAGCCTGCGTGGGATTCTCTCTCCCCATCCCTGTCTGCCCCCTCCTCCACTTGTACACATTTTCTCTCTCTCACTCCCTTTCATTCTCTCTCTGTCTCAAAATAAATAAATTAATTTTTTAAAAAAACCCAACTCTGCAGGCAATGTTAAGGATGCTGCTGCTGGAGCAGAGACTGATGATGAGATTAGTTGCCAGTTCCAAGCTCCCTCTCCAGAAGAACTTGGAGGCATGCAACTGTATATACTTTCCAGGACTGGACATGGAATTGAGGCAGGCAGAGATCACCTTGAAACACTACTGAATTCTTGAAGGGTACCTTTCAATCCATGTGATTTAAAAATTGAACATCGATTTATAATCCCTTCCTTTCTGATAAAAGGAACATCAGAGACACAGACCTTGCCGAAGATAACCTCATCGACTTGAGGACAACAGAAAGAATGCAAATGCATTTTAAATTTTGAATAAGTCTTTTTCTTTTCCCACATAAGTTTGCCTCTATCTAGCAAAGAGATGGGAGCTCTGATTCTACTTCTTCCTCCAACCTGTATGAATCCAAGTTTTCTGCTGTGGTTACCATTAGTATGCAAAGTCAAAATTGATAGAAGGTCAAAGACCATCACATGATTTCAACTTCTCATTCAAGTTAAATAGCATCAAGTTTCTTATTAAGATGTTTATACATTTCAGATATAGTTGTTTTCAGGAAATAGCCATTACTTTTTTGCATCAAAAAAAAAAAAAAGATGACATGGGATGTCTGGGTGGCTCAGTTGGTTAACTGTCCAATTCTTGATTTCCGCTCAGGAAATCACAGTCTCACAGTTCATGGGATTGAGCCCCAAATCAGGCTCTACGCTGACAGCACAGAGCCTGCTTGGGATTCTCTCCCTGTCTCTCTGCCCCTCCCTCACCTGCACTTTTGTGCATTCTCTCAATAATAAATAAACATTTAAAAAATAGATAAACATTAAAAAAATAGATACCATAATTCTGCTTTTAAACAAAAAATGCTTTTAAAAAATTTGTTGATATAAAACTAATCTCCAGGGCTCTTTTTCCAGCTCTGCCCTCAAGGTTGGGTTGGGGAGGAAGGGAGGGTTGAAGGAAGAGTGGCAAAAATCTTTCTAATTAGTTTTCAATTTGTCCTCTTTTGGCCTTTGTATACGGCAAGCATTCAGATGCTGGCTGTTTCTCTCTTGGGGTCCTTTTGTTGACTCCTTAGGGACCCTGACAGATATTTTGACTCTGCAACATTCCCTGATGTAGACAATGGTGTGGATGCCTTCTTAGGATCCCCTTCTCTGAACTCTGCTCAGAATTTACCCCACAGCCTTTTATTGCCAAGTTCTCCTTCCCAGAATAGGCAGGCCTCCAATATCTCCTTTCCTGGCCTCACTGTTAGATGGACTCCAGACGCTCAGTTTTCAGAGTTCTCCCTGAAAGAAGCCAGCAGTGCCCTCTGGGTCCATGTACATCCCCAAATTCCAAGGCATACTGGCCAGACACTCCTAAGAATGCTTCTACCATAGACCCACGCTAGCGCCAGGGCCCAAGTTCTGTGATGCAATAAACAGTTATCAGAGGAGGAAGTACTGTCTTTCCTTCTTGCAAGACACTCCTAGTTTCTATTTTCAGTGTTCTTGGGGCTTCCCTCACTTGGTTTGCTGTGGTAGGGGGACAAACACTGTCTCTTCCCCCTATGAAGGACGAGAAGGACACCCAAACATAAGCTTTACTTTGATGGCATTCTTCAATCTCCACTCAGATTTCTAGTCTTGTTTTATTTTATTTTTTATTTTTTTAACATTTGCTCATTTCTGAGACAGAGAGACAGAGCGGAGCAGGGGAGGGGCAGATGGAGAGGGAGACACGGAATCTGAAGCAGGCTCCAGGCTCTGAGCTGTCAGTGCAGAGCCCTATGTGGGGCTCAAACTCATGAACCACGAGATCATGACATGAACTGAAGTTGGATTCTTAACCAACTGAGCTAACCAGGTGGCCCTCTAGTCTTCTTTTATGTAAGTGTGAGGTAAAAGATGGGGGTGGATAGTTGCTAGACTGGTTCTGCTGTATCTTACTAAGCCTGGCTGAGGTTTTTCTGATACCTTTCCTCAGAATGTGTTGCCTATTATTCTCAAGTGTGGAACTTCAGCTGAAATTTTGAGAAAAGGAGGAAATTTATAAATATTTGAATAAATGAACTTTTATATCACAGTGATTTAGAAAAGCAAAAAACTCAGGGCACCTGAGTGGGTCAGCTGGTTAAGCATCTGACCCTTGATCTGGCTCAGGTCATGATCTCTTGGTTCCTGTGTTAGAGCCCTGACTATTAGCCCTGACTAATCGAGTTGGGCTCCTCGATTAATAGTGCAGACAGCGCAGAGCCTGCTTGGGATTCTCTCTATCTCCCTCTCTCTGCCCTTCCTGTGTTCTTGCTCTTTCTCTCGAAAGAAATAAATAAACTTAAAAAAGTCACTGGACTGAATCGACAGCTAGATAAGGTAGTAATAATACCATCAACTAGCATGGTACCTAAAACTAACGTGACTCACTATATTCCCTTCTTCAGGAGCTTCATTTAGAAAAGTGGTGTTACAGTGGGAAAGTAGATAAAGAGCAGGTACTTTTGAAAGGCCTTCAGAAGAAGGTGGTGACTTGCATGCTGTAAAGTGAGTTGTTCCTGTAGATAAGCTCAACAAACTCTTGGAGGCCACCAGAACCGCCCCCCCCACACCTGGTAATTTGCTGCCCTGATGTAGTTCTTGGGAAAAAACTCTCTGAACTGCCCCCAAGACCTTCCCCTATGTCCTCTGGAAATTGGGGGCACCGTCAGGAAAATGCCCCCAATCTCTCTCTGGGGTGTCCCTCAGAGCAAATCCCAGATCTCCCTCGAGGACATTATCTTTCCCACATCCCCCTAGGGTATTGGATGTCTGTTCTCTCTCAGTTCCCCTGCTCATTAGGGGAGAAAGTGCTCTCCTGTCTTGCTTTCCACACCATCATTCTGCCTGCCTCTTGCCTTCTCAGCCCTGTGGAAGTATTTGTCTTTCTCTGTCTGACTTATTTACTGAGTACAATGCCTTCAAGGTCTATCCATGTTGTTGCAAAAGACAGGAGTCCCTTTCTTTTTATGGCTGAATTAGACACACACACACAGGATTTAAACCTGAACATACACACACTTGTAAATCGTGTGTGTGTGTGTGTGTGTGTGTGTGTGTGTGTGTGTGTGAGAGAGAGAGAGAGAGAGAGAGAGGAGAGAGAGAGATCACAGTTTCCTTTTTCATTCATCTGGTGGATGGACACTTAGGTTGTTTCCATGTCTTGGCTACTGTGAATAATGCTACAATGAACATGGGGTGCAGCTATCTCTTTCAGACAGTGATTTCATTTTCTTCAATGTATACCCCAAAGTGGAATTGCTGTACACAAGTCTACACCCAATTCCAATGTGGGAGGTTGGGGTGGTTCCCACATCATCAAGCAATTCTCCAATACCAGTTGAATGTCCTACATTTCATCTCAGTTCTGATGCTGTCTGCCTGAAGATGGTGTCAGATTCCACAGGTTAAGGGCTCCATCCTACAAGACTGCCCCCACCCCCCCACTTCTGATGCCAGTCAGAAGCCCAGAATGTTGTCTGTGCTTTTGACCAACCAGCTGTAGATTGGAATTTTCAGTGACCTCCTCCTTGGGCTCAAATAATGTATTAGAGCAGCTCACACAACTCAGAAAAACACCTATTTTTCAGAGAGTTTGTTGTTTCTGTATAGAAACAACAGATTTTCATACGTTGGCCTTGTATCCTGCAACTTTACTGAGTTCATTAATTGTTTTCAACAGTTTTTGGTAGTCTTTCGATTTTCTATATAAAGATATCATCTGCAAACAGAGAGTTCTACTTCTTCCTTTCTGATTCAGATGACTTTTATTTCTTTTTCTTGCCTAATTGCTTCAGGTGGGGCATCCAGTGTTATGTTGAATAGGAGTAGTGAAACTAGACATCTTTGTCTTATTCCTGATCTTATCAGGAAAACTTTCAACCTTTCACTGTTGAATGTGATGTTAGCTGTGAGTTTGTTATATATGACCAGTATTATGTTGAGTTATGCTCTCTTTATACCCAGTTTGTTGAGAGTTTTTATCATGAAAGGATATTAAATTTTGTCAAATGCCTTTTCTGCATTGAGATGATCATATGACTTTTCTCTTTCATTCTATTATTGTGTGGTATATTGTATTTATGTTAATTTGTGTATGTTGAACAATCCTTGCATCCCAGGGATAAATCTCACTTGATCATCATGTATGATACAGTTTTTTAATATTTCATTGAGAGTTTTTACATCAATATTTATCAGGGATATTGGCCTGTAATTTTATTTTTTTGAGAGAGAGAGATTGGGCTCGTGCGTGCGCAAGCTGGGAAGGGTTGTTAGGGAGGGGCAGAGGAAGAGAGACAGAGAGAGAGAGAGAATCGTAAGCCAGGCTCCACACCCAGCTCGGAGCCTGACACAGGGTTTGATCTCACAACTGTGAAATCATGACTGGAGCCAAGATCAAGAGTCAGACACTTAACTGACTTAATCACCCAGTCTCCCCTGTAATTTTCTTTTCTTATAGTGTCCTTATCTGTCTTTGGTATGAAGGTAATGCTGGTTTTGTAAAGTAAGTTTGAGACTGTTCCCTCCTCTTCTATTTTTTGAAAGAGTTGGAGAAGGATTGGTGTTACTTCTTCTTTTAACATTTAGTAGAGTTCACCAATGAAACTATCCAGTCCTGGGCTTTTCTTTGTGGAGAGGTTTTTTATTACTATTTTAATCTTGTAGGAAATATAAGATAAACTAACAAACGGACAGATGTCCATACTGTATATGAGGAATTTTCCTATATCCTCCCAGAATTATATAGCGTGAATCTGACCAAATCCCCTAACTGTAATGCAAAAGGATGCTAACTTGCATGCAAAATGCTTTGAGTCACTTATTTAAGACCAAAATATGGCTTTTATTTTTAGTTGTTATAACTGTGAGACACCTTCCTCTCTGAGCCTAAAAGTATCTGAATAATGAAACTACTTACTATACCTTTTACTATTAAAGGTGGAGACTATTAAGTACATTAAACAGTTAAATAACTTTGGAGTCAGGCTGGCCAGATTCAAATCCCACCCTCACAACTTCCTAGCTGTGTAACTTTCAGCAAATTGCTTAAGCTCTTTGAGACTTAGTTTCCTCATCTGTATAAAATGCAGCAATAACACCTATCTCACAGGTGTCTTGTAAGGATTAAATGAGAAAATACATGTAAAGAACTTAGCACAATATTTCGAATATAGCAATCACCCTAAAAGGAGTCATTACTATTAAACTAAAATTATCTTAAGTGCTTAGTACTACTGGGTTGATTTTCTATTTGTCTTCCCCTGATGCTCCAATCACTTAAAGTAAGATAAAAACTGCTTTATATATATACATATATATTCTGTAACATATATACTACTGTTTTTGAAAACCCTCCCTGAATCTTTCTATCCTTTCTAAAGTATATCTGTTCAAATTTCAAATTTCAGACTCCACCTAATAAATTCTAGAAAAACTGAGTTTTTGTGGATGATTTCTGTACGAAATGACAAACCATAACATTTTTTTAAAAAATAGATTTAAAAAATTTTTTTAAATTTATTTATTTTTGAGAGACAGAGTGAAAGAGGAGAGGGGCAGAGAGCGGAAGACACAGAATCCAAAGCAGGCTCCAGGCTATCAGCACAGATCTTGATGCAGGGCTCGAACCCACAAACCAGGAGATCATGACCTGAGCTGAAATTGGATGCTTAACCAACTGAGCCACTCAGGAGCCCCTAAAAATATGTTTTAGCAGAAGGCTATGTGACTTTATCCTGTTTTGGATATCGATCACTGCATACCAGCTATCCTGACCTAAACTAACAATTATTTTCTTTGTTCTAATGATTGGAATTTGGACAAGGCTTGTGGGATCCGCTTGTTCCTGCTCTATGGGATGTCTTCCGAGGCTGAGACTTCTGAGATGACTTCTTCAGTCACATGCCTGGGCTCAGCTAAAACAGCTGGGCACTGGCAGGAATAGTTTTACTGGGGCCTATAGCCAGGGCCTCAGCTCTTGCTGTTGGTTAGGTTCCAAGGTCCTACCCCACATATCCTCCCAAGGTGGCCTCTCCCCGGGGCAGCTGCACCTCTTATGAGGCAGCTCAAAAGGGAGAAAGAATTTCACCCCTGCACATGAGAAGCAGCATTTAGTATCCTGAGAAGGGGAATTGCTGGGGCCATCTTTGGAGACTAGTTCCCTCAGCCTCCGACAAATGTGTCCATCCAGCCCGCTGCCAGTTAGTGTCCTAATCTCTGCTTTAGAATCAACCTCCCTCTAAATAATCTACAACCTTCCGAGTGACACATAAACACATTCTTAGGTGGACACGTTAGTCTTTCATTCAATCCAGATACTCTACACAGTCTTTCTAAACTGGAAACGTACAGATTCCAAATCATCTTGGGGATTATATCTGAGATATCTCTAAAAGGAGGGAATTATAGGGATGCCCGAATGGCTCAGTCAGTTGAGTGTCCAACTTTGGTTCCGGTCATGATCTCACAGTTTGTGAGTTAGAGCCCTGCTTTGGGCTGTCTGCTGTCAGCATAGAGCCCACTTCAGATCCTCTGTCACCTTCTCTCTGCCCTTCCCCTGCTCACATGCTCTCTCTCTCAAAAATAAATAAACATTAATCAATCAATTAATTAAAGGGGATTATAAACCAAATGAGCAAGCAAATTGCCTGTTTTGCTTAAACAAATACACCAAGCTGAAAAAGGGCATTGAGTTCTATTTTATGGACTTAATCTTCCTACCTGTAGGTAGGCATATTACACCAGGAGGGGTAAGATATATGCAGAAATGGCCACATTGCTTTGCAGTTTATTGCATTTTTGGTTTTGAACACATTACGTATTTTGTCATGGGGCTTGTTATGTGAAGGTGCACCTGTGAAGGTCCCCAACTCACTTGGAATGTGAGCCTGCAGCACTCACTATATTGAGGCTTGGCTGGATTCCTGCACATTCTGTCAGGGCTGAGAGATGCTATATGTCCATTCTGGTCTCATGGAACCAGATGTTTTCAGTGGCTGCACAGGACATGATGAATTTGCCACCCACAGGTTGTGCTGACATGGAGGGGTTTCTTTACATTGTTTGCTTAGGCATCAATTACATTGTGGTTGGGTCCCCTCCCTATGGGGAAAAAAAAAAAACACCTCAAGGCAACCTGGCTATACATTTATGTAACATCCCTCATGACCTTGTAACATGAGACCACTTAATCAGACTACATGTTTGTGTGTTACCATATATGGGAAATCAAAGAAGTAAAAAAGGTGTAAAAAACTATGCCACATGGCTGTCAGGGCTCTCAGTTCTTCAGGTATGAACCCAACTGAGCCAGTGCCAACACAAATAAAGTTGCTTCCTGGGGGAAAAAAAAGCCTTGGTGTCACAACACTCTGTGGAGAATCCTGCTACACTGCTACAATATCTCACGTGCCCTGGTTTATGGCAACATTACTATAAATACTGATTAGGTTCTTATGAGACCATAATATTAATTTCAGCATGGCAGATCATTGCTGTCTTTTTTTTTTTGTAATATTTTTTTTATTTATTTCTAGGAGAGAGAGAGAGAGAGACAGCGTGAACAGGGGAGGGTCAGAGAGAGAGGGAGTCACAGACTGAAACAGGCTCCAGGCTCTGAGCTGGCAGTCAGCACATAGCCCGATGCGGGGCTCGAACCCACGAACCGCGAGATCATGACCTAAGCGAAAGTCGGACGCTTAACCGACTAAGCCACCCAGGCGCCCCAGATCATTGCTGTCTTCTTGATGCCTCTTGCCTCTGAAAGCTCTTGGAGAGTGAAACTTTCAAATAAACATCGTCTCTTAATTGTAACTCATCACCTTAGAAGATGCTTAGGAGATGAATCACCACACATTCAAAAGGAGCTCTTCTCACTTACTTTGTACTTGCATTAATGTCCCCCCTCCCACATTGATTTTGTGCACTTCTATTTTAAATAGGAGGAGGTCCGTCAAGAGACATTACTCAACTTTGTTTAAAATTACTTTGTAATACAGTAGATTTTGTAGTTTGAGGAAAAGCATGTTGTATTTCAAACACCTTCTCTATTTCCTTCCTCTTTTTCTCCCTCCTTCCCTTTCCCACACAATAACTGAGTACCTTCTATGTGAATTCAGTATACTACATGCTGTTGGGGTACAAAGATGAATGGTACCCAGCACCTACCCTCCAGGGAATTAAGGATGTTCTCAGGCTAATCAGTGGGTCACTGGAGGGCTTGAACAATTGAGGGTCAAGAGTGTGCTACTCTAATCCCAACATAGAAGTTGTTCTCATTGAGTGTACCCTGCATTCTGAACCAGTGGGAAAAATGAAGTTCTCTGGGAGACTTCTGGGAATGGGAACCACCCAGTACACCTCAACCTTTCCACTCTTGGCCCCTGATTTGGCCTCTGAGGTCCATCCACTGAAGTTCTGGGCTCTACACATTCTCTGCAGAACATCCTAATACTTATCAGATACAATTAGATGCTATTTTTTATTCTTTTTTTTGAATCATTGTTTTAATCTGTTTTTTCTTTTTTTCTTTTATAGTTTATTGTCAGGTTGGTTTCCATATAACACCCAGTGCTCATCCCAATAAGTGCCCTCCTCCATGCCCATCCCCCCCTTTCTCCTTACCCTTCCCCCTTCTATTTTCTATTTTTATACTAATATGCTCTCTTCCTCTCTTTACAAAAAATAAGATGATGGCCACCTGGGTGCCTCAGTTGGTTAAGCATCTGATTTAGGCTCAGGTCAGGATCTCACAGTTCGTGAGTTTGAGCCCCGCATCAGGCTCTGCTGACAACTCAGAGCCTGGAGCTTGCTTCAGATTCTATCTTCACCTCTCTTTGCCCCTCCCACACTCATGCTCTGTCTCTCTCTCTCTCTCTCTCTGTCTCTCAATAATAACTAAACATTAAAAAAATAAAAAAAAATAAGATGACTCTTACTTTAAACTTACTAGTCAAGGTTGCTATGAGGATTAAAAATACACACAAAGGCTCTACTTTTCAAATGACAAAGTGCTACACAAATATAAAGATCGTTGGTATCGTTCACCTCTCTGATAAAAGTAGAAGGGAGACTCAAAACTGTTTGGAAGACTAAACCTGTCATAGAAGCTTGAGCTCTGGTTCCCTAACACTTTGGGAGTTTGGTTGTTGGCAAGTTCTGGTGGGTTTTCAGTCCTCCTGGTGTGAAGGTTGTGTTGTTTTTAGGGCTCACACATGATCTCCGTCATTTCAGGCTTTGACTAGTGTCACTATGGCAGTGTAGTGGAACACTCAAGAGCTGAGCTAATGGCTGATAGTCTTTATAGCAGAGAGAAAGTCTCTGTGTTTGTTTTTTTTTTTTTTAGCACAATATTTATATTGTGACCTAAGCTAGATCTAATTCATGGCCCATTTCCGGTACCATGTCTGTGTTTCGTGCAGATGGCTTTTAAAAGCTAGAAAGTGCAGTAGCACCTGGGTGGCTCAGTTGGTTGGGCATCTGACTTTGGCTCAGGTCATGGTCTCATGGTTTGTGAGTTCAAGCCCTGCATCAGGCTCTCTGCTGTCAGCACAGAGCCCACTTCATATCCTCTCTCTCTCTCTCTCTCTCCCTCTCTCTCTCACTCTCTCTCTCTCTGCCCCTCTCCTGCCTGTGCTCTCTATCAATATAATAAATAAACATTTGAAAGCTAGAAACTGCAATAAGTAAGTGGTGACAGACATAAGTATGTTCATTTCCTGTTGCTGTATAATAAAATACCCCCACATTTAGGGGTTTAAAACAACAGATAGTTATCATTTCTCAGTTTGAACCAGTCAGGAATTCAGAAGCAGCTTAACTGGGTGGCTGCAGCTCAGGGTCTCTGTTAGGTGGCAGTCAAGGCTGTCAACCCAAGTCATACGAGGGGCAGACTGTGGCTGGAAGCTCTATTTCCAAACTTACTCTTGTGTCTGTTGTCAGGAGGCCACAGTTCCTCCCTGATTATTGGTAGAATTTCCTTGCCATGTGGGCCTCTCTACACTGAAGCTGGCTTCCCCTAGAGCAAGTGATGAAAGGGAGAGACAGAGAGAAAGAGAGAGAAGCCACAATGTTATGACCTAGTCTTAGAAGTGAGATATCATCTGTGCATGTGGGGAAACTGTACAAGGGTGTAAATACCAGCGGGAGAGGATAATGGGAAACGTCTTGGAGGATGTTCTATTCGTCCTCACCTACTGTTCTATTCCTTTAAAATAAGATAAAAAATTATATATATATATATATATTTAGTAGTCAAAATTAAATAAATCAAAGGATTTTTCAGATTTAGGTCTATCTATAAGATTGTGGGTGAATTTTTCCTATCTTTAAATTTATCTAGACTTGGGTAAACCTGAGCTTGTGTTATAATTATCTGATAATATATATAATAGTTTTAGAAGTATTCATTCCTCTTCAGTGAACGTTATAAAAGTACAGAAAGAAGATACTCTGCCAACAAGCTTATAGGAATTTATAATCCAAAATAGAGGTCAGCAGATTTTGTCTCTAAAGGGCCAGGTAGTGAGTATTTTAGGAACCACCAACAATCCAGTCTCTGTTGCAGATGTTTAGTTCTGCCACTATAACACAAAAGCAGCCATAGAGACTTCTGTATTACAGTCACTATGTGGTTATTCCAATGAAACTTTATTTACAAAAACAAGTGGTGGGCCAGATTTGGCCCAAGGTTAGCTTGCTAACCCTTGACCTAAAAGAAAACTATAAAATACTAAATCAGAAGCTTTTATCTAGAATCATGGTAAAAGATAAAATATTTGCTTTTCTCTACCAGTTTCTCTCCCAGTTTCATTTTATGGGTTTACTGATTTATTCTATAAAATGTGTATAGATAATAAAAAGGAGCCACAGGAGGTATAAAAGGCTGAATAATGAAACAGTGAATGGCATCAGGATACCCTTTGGATATTTGCACCCTAGCCCCTGTTGAAGTGGAATAAGTGACTTTGAAATTATGCACAGTAGGAAACAAGATAAAATCATTCTCTTGTTAACTTCTGTACTCTCTCTATCCCCATGTCAGTCTAGCTACCACTCCTGCAGAATTACCTTTCAATGATTACTTTTTAATTCTCTGACAAACGTCAAAACAGATGTTGATCATTTTAAACAGGGTGAAGCTCCCTATTAGTATTTTTTCCCCTGCAAATTTTTAAAACAAGTGGTAGCTTGAAAAATATCCAAGAAAAACATTGTGACTCTCATGAGATAATTGACAATAACCTGAGGTGTTCCAAAACCTAGGCTGGGAATTATTGGCCTAAGGAACTAGGAAAAAGAAATTGAGACTGGCAGGTAAAATCTGTACATTAATATTTCATTAGATTATGTTAAAAGATCTGTTCCATCATCTGGGTTTTACCTTCTGCTACTGCCACTCAAAATCCTTATTATTTAGACTTCCCCAGGGAGCCTATTAGGAGTTTTACAACTTTTTTTGTTAATTTTTTTTTCATTATAAGAGAATGTGTATAACAGTTAGGGAAAATACAGAATAGAATGTAAAGTACTCATAATTCAACTAGCCAGAAATGACCTCTATAAAGATTTTAATGCATTTCCTTTCCATATGTTCTTGGATATTTAACATAGGTGATATACAATTTTTTATCCTACTTTTCAACTTGCTGTTATATCACAGGCTTTACCCAATGACCTAGAGGATAAATGTCATTCTTATAATATGAATGTTCCATAACTTAGTAAATCATTACCTGAATTAGTTGTTTGCACATTTTTAAAATCATAAATAGCACTTGCATACAGATCTTTGTAAATAGCTCTTTGAAGACTTATTTGATTATTTCCTTATAAACATTTCATAGAAGTAGAATAACAGGTTATAGATATATTAACATTTTTAAGTCTCTTGATAAGTACTTATAAATTGCTTACTGAAAGACTAAAGCAGTTGATATATCCCCCAGTAGTATGTAGAAGCATTGAGCATTATTAATTTAAAATTGTACCTTTTGGGGGCGCCTGGGTAACTCAGTTGGTTAGGCATCTAACTTCAGCTCAGGTCCTGATCTCAGAGCTTGTGGGTTTCAGCCCCTCATCAGGCTCTGTGCTGACAGCTTAGAGCCTGGAGCCTGCTTCAGATTCTGTGTCTCCTTCTCTCTCTGCCCCCCACCCTCATTTTCTCTCTCTCTCTCCCTCTCAAAAATAAACATTTAAAAAGCTAAAATTGTACCTTTTGTTGCTTTAATTTGCATATTTTGATTATTAGTGAGGTTGGGAAAATACATTAATTAACCTTTTCTTTCTTCCGTTAAAAATTATTTATTTTCCTTTCCCCTTTTACTGGGTTGCTAATATTTTTCTTATATTATAGTATGGTTTCTTTATCCAGTATGGCCCTTACACAATTTTTGGATGTTTTTGTTGAAAATATTTTTGTGGCTTGTTATTGTCTTTCATTTTTAAAAAAGTATGAAAAATTAAAATTTTTGCCTAGTAATACTGTTACCAGTATTTTTCTTTTTTGTTTTTTCCATTGCTTTTAATCTTAAGAAGTTGTTTCCTATATTATCTTCTAACATGCTGTATTAGGCCTTCTAACTGCTTAGTGATTTGATGTTTTCACATTTAATTCTTTCAGTCACCTGGAATTAACTTTGGTACATATAGAGTATAACTTTGCCAGGTTCTAGGCAAATGCATGGTGTAGATACATACAGTCCTCTCTAACTCAGAGATTCCTCCTTAGGTCTCCTGTTCTTGGCTTTACTTCAGGGCTTCTTAGTCCCTGAAGCAGAATCTTTCATCTTAGGACTTTTAGTGTCTTTGGAGTGCCCTGTGTGACAAAGTGTATGTCTTCTTTTCATTTCTCTTTCTTTCCTCCACAAGGCTTAGTAAGTCACTCTACTCAGACCAGCCCAGTCCCACACCTCTTTAGAGGAGGCTGGCACCTGTTATGTTTCATTTAAAAGGTACTCAAAAGAGAGGCACCTGGGTAGCTCAGTCAGTGAAGCATTTGACTTCCACTCAGGTCATGATCTCATGGCTCTTGAGTTTAAACCCCGCATCAGGCTCTGTGCAGACAGCTTGGAGCCTGGAGGTTGCTTCAGATTCTGTCTCCTTCTCTCTCTGCCCCTCCCCCCTCTCAAAATAAATAAACTCTAAAAAGAAATTTTAAAAAATGAGATAAATAAAAGTTACTCAAAAGACTCAGTTCCTTAAAAATTTCTTCTCTGAGTTTTCATTGATGCCAGATATAGCTGTTATTTCTTCTCTTTGCACTAAACACTGCCCTCTCCCAAAAGCCTTGTTAAAAAACGCACATGCACCTCAGCAGAGTAGCATAGTGTATTAGTCTCCTGTGGCTGCCATAACAACAGAATGTATCCTCTCACTGTTCTGGAGGCTAGAAGTCCATCCTTCCTCTGATGGCTGCTGGAGGTCTTTCTTGCCTCTTCCGTGCTTCCGGTTGCTGCCAGCAATCCTTGTGTTTGCGGGTTGGCAACTGCATCCTTCTAGGCCCTGCCTCCACCTTCACGTAGCTCGCTTCCCTCTGTATCTGCATGTGTCTGAGTCTTTGTGTCTGGATCTCCCTCTTCTTGAAAGGACACAGTCATTGGATTAGGGTCCACGTGAATCCAGTGTGACTTCATCCGAATTTAACTAATTACATCTGCAAAGACTCTATTTCAAATACAGTCACATTCTGAGGTTCTAGAGGCATGTGAATGTTCAGAGAACATTATTCATCCCAGTACACATAGTAAGCAAATAGCTCTTTCCTATTATTTAGTTTTATTAGATCACTTTTTCTTTTTAACAGTTGATATGGAACCACTAGAAAATCCTGGAATCTGTAGTGAGGAGGCAAAGGGAGAAACCAGCAGAGAGAGTCAAGGGAGAGGGGGAGCAGAAATAATGTCTCATCCCACCCCTTTGCCCGTGGCTGGTCCTGTAACCAGATAAATAGTAAATCCACATGTGTTTTGCTTTCTCAGTAACTTGCTTGTGGTTAAAGTGGAGAATCCAAGTGTTTGGTTAGGTTGATCAGTATCTTCTTTTTCTATTAGTAACATAAACTAGTTGATAGTTAAGTGAAAGGACAAAATGAGTAACCCATTAGAATGATTCAGGTAATGGTTTGATGTCAAATCTGTTTGATTTTAAAAAAAAACTTACATAAATTAATAGAAACTGCAATTATATGATTTTCTCATATTCGAAGTCCAATCAATGAGTTGTAACTGCTAAATTTTGCAGGGAGAGAAAAAAGTTTATTTTGACTCCTAAATACAGGGAAATCCTAAGATTTTATTATTTTAAAGAGAAGAGAGGATGACAGATTGGAGAATTAATTGTTCTGATAACACATTTTGATTCTTTTTAGTAAAATACAGTTGCAGAAGCTGGGAAAATGCCAATAGCCTTTTCCTCCTGTTATAAATAATATGGCTTTTATAAAAAATTTAATGAAATTTATATACCTACTGTTTAATTTTATGAATTTCTCATTTTTGAGAAATGTGTGATATGTTCCACTATTATCTGGCTTATAAAACACAAGTTTAATTCCTTTTGGAAATATTGGCAATATTTACAAATTTTTACTAAAAGGAGTATGAAGGTATTTTTAAGTGAAAAAATGAATATATTTTCTTTTTTTTGGTTCGCTTCTGATTTGAACAAAATCAATATATTGTTCTTTTTTTCTGTTCGCTTGTGCCTGATAGCCACAAATACTGTGAAGGTTGCTACCTTCATCTTGAGTGCAGAAATAAAGATCTCCTGTGTACACACAGAGCTGCTTTACTCCGAAGTCCTCATTTTACCTGATGAGATGACACTCCCTAATTTAAAATTCTATTAAACAAAATAAGTAGTTTCTTGGAGTAGAATGCTTTGTGGTTTGGTGACTCAACTCTCTCAGTGCCAGAAGCCTGGATTCTCAATCAGACAGTGCCACATGAAAAAACTTGTTTTATATCATCCCTGATCAAAAAAAAAGCACTTATTTTATACCTGCAGACTACACATTATAGGGATAGAAGATAATATGTTCTTAACTCCTAAAAAGGCCAAAATTGAATTGAGGGAATAATGTGTATTCACAGAAAACCTAATGTGAGCACTTAACAAATAGTGCTAAGTTGAAGCTTATCTGACTGTTTTTAACGTATAAAAATATTATTTCATAGCATTCAACCTAAAAACTCACAACCAGCTACTATCACTCACCTGTTTTTTTTTTGGGGGGGGCAGTTGTTTGTTTTTCAATATAATTTGTTGTCAAATTTATTTCTATACAACACCCAGTGCTCATCTCAACAAGTGCCCTCCTTAATGCCCATCACCCACTTTTCCCTCTCCCCCACCGCCCATCAACCCTCAGTTTATTCTCAGTATTTAAGAGTCTTTTATGGTTCACCTCCCTCCCTCCCTGTAACTCCCCCCACCCATGGTCTTCTGTTAAGTTTCTCAAGATCCACATATGAGTGAAAACATATGGTATCTGTCTTTCTCTGACTGACTTATTTCACTTAGTATAATAGCCTCCAGTTCCATCCATGTTGCTGCAAATGGTAAGATTTCATTCTTTCTCATTGCCAAGTAGTATTCCATTGTATATATAAACCACATCTTCTTTATCCATTCATCAGTTGATGGACACTTAGGTCTTTCCATAACTTGGCTATTGTTGAAAGTGCTGCTGTAAACATTGGGGTACATGTGCCCCTATGCATCAGCACTCCTATATCGTATGGGTAAATTCCTAGCTGTGCTATTACTGGGCCATAGGGTCGTTCTATTTTTAATTTTTGAGGAACCTCCACACTGTTTTGCATTCCCACCAACAGTGCAAGAGGGTTCCTATTTATCCACATCCTCACCAGCATCTATAGTCTTATGATTTGTTCATTTTAGCCACTCTGACTGGTGTGAGGTGGTATCACAGTGTGGCTTTGATTTGTATTTCCCAGGTGATGAATGACATTGAGCATCATTTCATGTCTGTGGTCATCTGGGTATCTTCTTTGGAAAAGTGTCTATTCATGTCTTCTGCCCATTTCTTCACTGGGTTATTTGTTTTTCAGGTGTGGAGTTTGGTAAGTTTTTATAGATTTTGGATACTAGCCCTTTATCTGATATGTCATTTGCAAATATCTTTTCCCATTCCATCGGTTGCCTTTTAATTTCGCTGATTGTTTCCTTTGTGGTGCAGAAGATTTTGTCTTCATGAGGTCCTAATAGTTCATTTTTGCTTTTAATTCTCTTGCCTTTGGAAATGTGTTGAGTAAGAAATTGCTGTGGCTGAGGTTGTTTCCTGCTTTCTTCTCTAGGGTTTTAGTGGCTTCCTGTCTCACATTCAGGTCTTTCATCCATTTTGAGTTTATTTTTGTGTATGGTGTAAGAAAGTGGTCTAGTTTCATTCTTCTGCATGTGGCTGTCCAGTTCTTCCAGCACCATTTTTTAAAAGAGATGATTGTCTTTTTTCCATTGGATACTCTTTTCCTGCTTTGTCAAAGATTAGTTGGTCATACATTTGTGGGTCCAATTCTGGGTTCTGTATTCTATTCCATTGGTTTATGTGTCTGTTTTTGTACCAATACCATACTGTCTTGATGATTACAGCTTTGTAGTAGAGGCTAAAGTCTGGAATTACAATGCCTCCCGTTTTGGTTTTCCTCTTCAATATTACTTTGGCTGTTCAGGGTCTTTTGTCGTTCCATACAAATTTTAAGATTGTTAATTCTAATTTTGAGAAGAATGGTGGTGCAATTTTGATTGGGATTGCATTGAATGTGTAGATTGCTTTGGGTAGCACTGACATTTTAACAATATTTATTCTTCCAATCCATGAGCATGAAATGTTTTCCAATTTCTTTGTGTCTTCTTCAGTTTCCTTCATAAGCTTTCTATAGTTTTCAGCATACAGATCTTTTACATCTTTGGTTAGGTTTATCCCTAGGTATTTTATGGTTGTTGGTGCAATTTTGAACGGGTTCATTTTCTTTATTTCTCTTTCTGTTGCTTCATTATTGGTGTATAAAAATGCAATTGACTTCTGTACATTGATTTTTGTGCCCGGCGACTTTGCTGAATTCATGGATCAGTTCTAGCACACTTTTGGTGGAGTCTGTCGGGTTTTCCGCGTAGAGTTTCATGTCATCTGCGAAAAGTGAAAATTTGACTTCATCTTTGCCAATTTTGATGCCTTTTATTTCATTTCATTGTCTGATTGCTGATTCTAGGACTTACAACAGTGGTGAGAGTGGACATCCCTGTCATGTTCATGATCTCAGGGGGAAAGCTCTCAGTTTTTCCCCATTGAGGATGATATTATCTGTGGCTTTTCATAAATGACTTTTATGATGGTTAAGTATGTTCCTTCTCTCCAGAATTTCTTGAGGGTTTTAATACCCTCACACTACCAAAACTCAAACAGGAAGAAATAGAAAATTTGAACAGACCCATAACTAGTGAAGAAATCAGTTATCAAAAATCTCCCAACAAATAAGAGTCCTGGACCAAATGGCTTCTCTGGGGAATTCTACCAGACTTTTAAAGCAAAGTTAATAACTATCCTTCTCAAGCTGTTCCATAAAAAAGATATGGAAGGAAAACTTCCAGACTCATTCTATGAAGCCAGCATCACTTTGATTCCCAAATCAGACAGAGACCCAGCAAAAAGAGAGAAATACAGGCCAGTATCCCTGATTAATATGGATACAAAAATTCTCAAGAAGATACTAGCAAATCTAATTCAACAGCATATAAAAAGAATTATTTACCATGATCAAGTAGGATTCATTCCTGGGCTGCAGGGCTGGTTCAGTATTCACAAATCAATCAATGTGATACATCACATTAATAAAAGAAAAGACAAGAACCATATGATCCTGTCAATAGATGAAAAAAAAGCATTTGACAAAATACAGCATCCTTTCTTAATAAAAACTCACCTGATTTTTCCATGTCCTTTACATCTTTATGTATTGAGAGCAGTTGTACACAAAGTCCTGTTCATTTTGGTGCTCAGCCTAGGGAAGTGTGGGGCCAGTGTTCCCCTTTGAGAATTCTGCACATTTTACATACGCTTTTCTTTTCAGCTATATTACTTCCACATGTGGGAATTTTCTTTCCTCTTAAGCATATTATCCTCACCTTAGTTGTAATACTTTCCTCTCTTCCTCTTTCTTTCCACTCTTGGCCAAAGAAAATCTCTCCCTTCTCTCTCACTTCCTTTCCTTCCTTTTATTCTCCCATTCTTTGTGTCTTTTTCCATTCTGTTGTGAATCATGATCATGTAGTTGATGGATGTGAGGTCCAAGAGCAAAAGCTAGTGACGCATTTGTACAAAGAGAAGAGAAAACCATGTTTTATTTTGAAACAATAGTTATCTAGATCTGGTAACAATGAAAGTCCTATAAAGTCATTTTATAATCTCTGAAAAAATACCTAACCATTATCTCTTCTTTTTTTTTTTAATTTTTTAATGTTTTATTTATTTCTAGGAGAGAGAGAGAGAGAGAGCGTGAGCAGGGGAGGGTCAGAGAGAAGGAGTCACAGACTCTGAAACAGGCTCCAGGCTCTGAGCTGGCAGTCAGCACAGAGCCCGACGTGGGGCTCGAACCCACGAACCGCGAGATCATGACCTAAGCGAAAGTCGGATGCTTAACCGACTAAGCCACCCAGGCGCCCCCCATTATCTCTTCTTAACTGAATATGCTTTTTCTCAGTAATCAATGTTCCAAAAAGAAAATAATCTGTGCTTGAGAAAAACAAATACTATTTCTAAGGCTGTTTTATTGCTTTCTTGTTTTTTTGTGGCTTTGTTTTTGCTTTTTTTGGGGGGGGGTTGTTTTTGTTTGTTTTGTTTTGTTGCCGTGGTGTATACTATTTTGGCTACATGAAATCAGGTTTTCATGTGGCTTATCTGGAACTCATACCATCATTTATAATATTGTACTTATTGGATAAAAGTCAGTTACCTTAAAAAAAATTTTGGAACATAACTCTTCGGTTAGTTGGGATTTCCTTTACTATAAACTAGACACCTAAAGGGAAAAGAAACACAGGATTCATTACAATCAGTGGTGTTGTGGAATAAATGAATTTTGAAATTAGACTTAATAGAATTTGATAGCCAGACATTGCAAAGAAGAGAGGGAAAAGAATGATAGGAAACCCGAGCAAAGAGTAAATTATGAAACAAGTTGTGCATAGGGAAGAGCAAACAAATCTCTCTGACCACAACTGAGGGGAAACTGGATTTGGAGCAGCAGTGGAATACTCCTTAGTGAGAATTTGGAGCTTGTTGCTAGCATCTCCGTAAGGAGTACTTTATTAAACTAGATGGAGAGTAGTGGTGACCTCTTTTTGCCTCATACCCCTTAGAGGATTTCAGTTCGTGGGAGCCAAGAGTATAAATATAAGTCTATTCTCAGATTCAGCTTCTCAGATTCAGATTGTCTTCAGTCAGCAAGTCTATATTCCTGATGTGTCTGTAATATGTTTTGCATTATTACTTCTTGTTAGAAATGATTTTTGAGGGAAAGAGAGGGAGAGGGAGAGAGAGAATATTAAGCAGGCTTCAGGCCCAGTGTGGAGCCTGATGTAAGGCTCAATCTTATGACTGTGAAATCAATACCTTAGCTGAAATCAAGAATTGGATGCTTAACCTGCTAAGCAACACAGATGCCCCACAAATGACTTTTTAAGTTTATTTGTTTTGAGGCTAGTGGGGAGATGCAGAGAGAAAGGGAGTTAGAGAATCCCAAACAGGCTCTGCACCACCAGCACGGAGCCCAACCTGGGGCTCCACTCATCAACTGTGAGATCTTGACCTGAGCCAAAGTCAAATGTCAGACACTTAACTGACTGAGTCACCCAGGCATCCCAGAAATGATTTTTAATTGGAGTTTTCTTTTGTAACATTAGCACCAGTTAAAGATACTAATTGAACTCATCATTAAGTAAATGATGACAATTCTAGTCACTTCCAAAGGACAGATTTAGGAGGCCCTTAAGCAACTTTGGTCTCTTATAGCATTTACATGACTGGTGCAGATAGATGGGGGAAGCCAAAGATGTAATTCAGACAATTATGTACTAATTACTGATCATCTTGCATTAATCATTGAATAACTGCTACGTATTTGGAAATTGAGTAAATCAAACATGATGAAATTGACTGTTGAAATTGGAAACTAATGTAAAAACTAACACCTGTAAGAATTATCTTGAAAAGATAAAAAAAAAGAAACTCATTCTCATATTTTAAAATAATTTCCTTAGTTTCATATTATCATCAAAAGGCATTTACTAAGAGCACCATATTGTGTGTGAGAATGTTTAATATGTCTTACAAATAATATGTAAAGACTCAATCGTCACTTCTAGGTTTATAAGACATATAGAACACTGTATAGTAAGAATTTATTAAGTAGAAACTTTAAATCTTTGAATTATAGCTGTGAGAATTTTGAGAGTACTTAATTTGTAGGAAAAGGAGATTTGTGAGTTCCAGAATACAGTAAATGGTAAAACTTTTTGATAAGAGGAACAATTACACAATTTATTTTGAAACTTTTTGCTTCTCAAGTTGCTATACAGTAATAATGCTTGCAGCAATGCAAGTATTATCAAAGCTCAAGATTGGTAAAAATAATTCTTTGAGTGCCCAGAAGGTCTAACAAAGGCAGACAAGTTTGATGTCAGGTTCTTTAGGGACCCTAGAGTTTCACAGACTCTTACTAATTGTGGTTGGCACCAGAGTCATTTTGGACTGTTGAGCTAAGGTGGGGCAAAGGTAAATAAAGGAAGCAGATGATACATATTAAAGGTGCTATAAAGTCAACTTCAAAGTGTGTGACATCACCATAGACTTCTGGAAAATAACAACAGACAGACCAGCCTGGCTGCAACTATTGTGGTTAGGAAGATGTGCTTTTGAACCAAAGCTTTATAGAGACATTATTTGAAATAGTCATGAAAAGCACAAGTTCTGCAAGTAGCTGCTGTCATCATGAGTCAAACCATCTTTGCAGAAGGGGCTTTGTATTGACTCACCCAGTAAACCCTAGCTGAATATCTGTAATGTGACAGATGTGGTTATATGACATGGCAGAAACAGAGAGAATCAGACTAGTAGAGCTCCATAAGAAACTTTCTCTCTGAGATAAAAGAACTTACTCTGTGAGAGAAAGAGCCATCAATGATTATAATGAAACTACAAGATAGCAAACCTGCCTGTAATATAGAATGTGTAAGGGAGCTGTGTTTGAAAAGATGGACTGCATCCAGAAGATGGAAAAGCTTGAGTACTGGACTATTGTAGACGTAGTGCTGACCCGTCTAATGGTGTTGAAATAAGAGAATACACTGGAAAGATCAATCTATAGTATTAGAGCAGATTAGGAGATACAGGAGAGACTAGGTAGCAGAAGATAGCTAGAAAACTTTCTAAATTGAAGAGATAATGAAGTTGGGGATTAGGATAATGGTCAATTGAATGAACGAGGGTAGATGGCTGTCATTCTGGTTTGGTGGAGGCAACATGTTTCATATATTTATACCCCATCACCTCTTCCTCCAAGGATTTGCAGTAGTTTATATCCAATTAACAATGTAAGTAGGTGAAGATCAGGAAACTAAAGGAATTCTAATGTGATAATACCTGAGAGATCATTACTTTACAGAAGTCTATGTTTATAAAGTTCTATATCATTACTAAAATTGATTCATGATCAGGTACATAGTCTACATTGTCTGAAAGACAGCAAGTGAGGAAAAGAAAAGGTATTTTGGCATTTAAGAGTGAGAGAAATTTCTCTTTTCAGGCCCTATAGAGAGACTAGTAAGATGTTGCTAACACCCTTCACAGCTTCCCTGCAGTGGGTCCAACAAAGAGTTCTTATGTGGCTGTGGCTTTAGTGTCTCTCAAAGCAAGTCAGGTGTGGTGACAAAGGGCCCCTTGACCAGTGATCAGAGGTGGGGCAATGGGAGAGGAGAGCCCTGGGATGACTCCCTAGTGTTGCCCCTGATGATGTAGGGTTGGTTTTCTACACTTGTAACCAGTAATCATATTCTGCCAGGCTTTCTGCTCCTTGCCTGCCCCATGGTAATACGATCACCACCAGCTTTGTTTTGTGTTGCAAAGGATAGCAATTTTTAAAACTCTGTCTTGCATTATTGATTTGTTATTTATAAGCTTAGGAAGTCATTAGACAGTCTTTCTTTCAGGATTATAGATACCATCAAAAGAAGAGCTACATTTGCCCTTCATTGCCATTAGATTATAGGAACTGAGGTAGCCTAGAAGGAAAATACCAGCAATGAAGAAAACTTTTATATTTTAACAACTAAACTTGTCCAACTAGAAGTTGAAAAAATACCATGATCCTCAGCTCCTCTAAGTGAGAGCATGTGCAGTCGTGCATGAAACATGAGTCTCCTAATGACCCTGAGCCCTTCCTGGAGACACAGACCTCAGTTCCTCAGCTCTGCTGGGGTTAGGGACAGTTGTTCCCATGGCTGTTTTGGTGCCCTGTCCTCTTTGCTCTTGCCCAGAATGAGATACTTCCTTCCTCTGAGAACACCAATAATAAAACGAAACCCTGTTGAGCCTAACCTGGTTCTGAGTGGCTTCATAATTTATTAATCCTGGAGAGGGATCCCAAATGACCAAAATGTACATATTATTGGTTCTGAGATAGCTTGGTTAAATTTCACATAACCTGTAGTATCCAAAGCCTAGGTTTCACAAAATGAAATTATTATGGCCAAGGTCCCTAGCCTTTGTTGGAGAGATGATCTGCATTCCAGTGGTCAGATAGGAGGGGAACTTGGACATTCTGCCCCACACAGCATATTGGTAGATGGCCCCAAGCCTTCAAGCTGCCATTTAAAACATTGAGGGGCCCAGGGGTAAAGGCTGATTGGACTAAAGTGTTATTTTTTATTTAAAAAAAAAAAAAAAAGTACACTGATGCTCTTGTGCAACCAGTAGATGGCAGAGTTTCTGCATTGAAAGCTATTGCCATTTGCAGATGCTCAATTACTACATTAATGTCGGAGTATCCTTTGTATAGCTAACACTGAGGGTGTTTTGGATTTTTAAAACTTGAATGAACATAGAAAATTTTATTTATTTCTCCATCCAGCTGGATATTTTGTGATCATGAAACTCATCTGCAGAGAATTTGAAATTAGTCTCTAAATTGGGAGTCAAGTGGATTATGTATTCCCATCTCCCAGACTCAGTGGAGTCTAATAAATATGTTAGCTTCAAGTAACATCCATATGATACCCAGTGAGTTATTATGCAGGAAATGTTAACTGGCATTCATATGCATGATTAAAATAACTGGTACTTATTGAGCACCTACTATGTGCCAGTACTAAGCTAATGAACATTAGCTAATTTTTATGAGTGTTAGCTAATTTCATTCTTATGACAGTCTGGTTATTATCTCCATTTTGCAGATGAGGAAGCAGAGGCTTAGAGAATTTAAGTAACTAGCCAAGGTCACATAGTTAATGGCTAGGCTCATATGACTTGAAATCCGAGTGTATACCATAGCTATATTTCATCTCCTGTTCAGCTGAGAAAAACAGAAGTCTGAATACAACATTGCTTGTTGAATGAAAAACCCATTCTGTAAATCTAAAACCCTTTGTTTCCAAGGTAAATATATGTTTATTTGTTTATTTGTTTGTTTTGGAGACAGGGCAGATTTACATAGCCTCATGCTGACACTGTCATTTGCCTCTTTGTGAACCTTGGCATAGAAGTCAGACTTCCAGTCTTATACACGTGGGTAATCAGCAGGCCCACAGTTCTGTCAGCCTCATAGTTTCTCAGAGTCATTGTCTCTCCAAATCTGCAATGAGGAGACCTCACCAGATAATCTCTAGGGCCTTTTCAAGTCTAGAATGATCTGATGGGATGTGTCCATAATCTGAGTTGCTCAAGAAATGGTAGCTCTCTACCATTTAGCAGTTGCAGCAAAAACACAAAACAAAACAACAACAACAACAAAAAGAAAAAGACTATACATACTATTAGCTTGCTAGTAAATTAAAAGTTTTCTCTCTTTGTTCATGGCCAGGAAACTTATGTAGCCATACAACCACTGCCTTGATTCAGAAGAATGATTCTAATAACAAGCTCTCATGAGGAAATAATTCAGTGCAGCTGGAAACCCCTTCAGTAACTTTCAAATCATGGGTCCAAAGCCTACCAGAACACAGTAAGAATTCTTTGAGTAGACAATAGATGGCAGTACAGTATCAATTTATACCCTGTAGTTAAACCTAAACCTTTACTTTTGTGTCCCATTTTATTATTTTACATGTACATTATCTCTGAAGCAAGAATTATTAGATAAGGAAACTCATTTAACTTGATTTTTATTGGGCTACATGTATTAAAATGCTTGAGCAACAACTTGAGGGAGTAGACAAAATTAGGAAAACATGAAGCAGAGTTATATAGGAAGCAAATGAGACTTATGCTTCATGGGCCACTCCCAAGGCTTCAGGAGAGGCCCTAATGTTAAAATTTTGAAAAAGTAAGATGCCTTATTTTCTTTCTCTTAAAGAGGGTCTCTCAAATTATATAAGCTTGAATCCTCACAAAGCTTGGATTTGTCTGGAAATAGCCATGTGGCTTTTAACTTAGGAAAGGGTAGACAGTCTTGCCATTATTAATTTTATACCAACTTAGTCTCCAGGGAAAAAGGCACTCTGGTTTTAAAAACCAAGCCAAATAAAAAGGAAACAGAGAGAGTAACTGGATGAGTTGGCAAATAGTCCACTTATTTATGAGTCTGAGTAAAACGAAAGACAACACTGGAACTCTTTAATTTCTGGCAACATATCTATGCTAAAATAAAGAAAGTACAGATTGTAATTAGCAAATTAATAAATTATTCTCTGCTAAACCTCCAGACCAGTATGGCAGTGTTTAGGGGATTTTATTTTATTTTGTCTTTTTTTTTTTTTTAACCCAAGAGATGTTGTCCTTAATAAGAGACCAGTAGTGACTATTCACAAAGAAAACTGTACTTCCATTTACAAATCTTAAGTTTCTCATCAAGGAGCCAAGCTTAGCCCTTCTTATGACTAGCTGTAGCCTACTCAGGAGTTAAACTAAAATTTACCCTGTAAGAAAGAAAAAAAATTGGCCTTTCCTGTTACAAATACTTACTAAGGTTGGTTTTTAAGGCTATGAAGATTTATCTGCGTCTAGCTCCGTAGGCAACTATTATTTAGATTTAATAGTGCCCCTTTAATGAGCATCTATGTCTACTAGGTCTTAATAACCTTGAGGGCAGAATATCACTTTGTTGATCTTGTGACACATGACACAAAGCAAGAGATGTACAAATGCTTGCTGAAAGAATGAATGCTAAATGCTGTAAAGAAGTTACCATAGGGGGGCACCTGGGTGGCTCAGTCAGTCAAGCATCAGACTTCAGCTCAAGTTGTGATCTCACAGTTTGTGGGTTTGAGCCCTGCATTGGGCTCTGTGCTGCCAGCTCAGAGCCTAGAGCCTTCTTTGGGTTCTGTGTCTCCCTCTCTCCCTGCCCTTCCCCCACTCATGCATGTATTCTCTCTCTCTCTCTCTCTCTCTCTCTCTCTCTCTCAAAGCATAAATAAAAATATTTTTTAAAATGTAGAAAGGTTTTAGGAACCTTCTGGCATGATTCTAGGTCTACTATTTCTGTGTAATATATTGTGAAGATTGGTTTCAGCAGACAAACTTGTACAATAAATTTGCTATGAGTACAAGGTCTGTGTCTGACACTCTTGAGAGGAAATAGAAATGCTCATGGGGTGGCCTGAGCATCTGGGGTTAGATGAGAAGCTGTCCTGAAGTTGAGCTCTGCTTGTGAAGCCCTCCCAGCCTACACATCCTATGGCCTTCTTTATCTTCCAACTGGGTCCTGGAACCAAGTTTGAAATAATGGCACCTGTGATCAGGTACGCAGCCATGCTGCCTGTATCTGGGTTAGAGGAAAGAGAAGTCAGCCAACACCTCCTCATCCTCCTCCCCTCAAAGGAAGGTTGGAGGTTATTGGCTATACTACAAACACTTAGCATTTCCTGTTTCAGAAATATGGGTGAAGCAACCACCTTCCCTGGACTATCTGTAATAGTCCTCCCCTTCTTCTAGCAATTGAGAAACAAGACCTATTTCAATTATCCTGTGAATTATTAAAGCCTTGGAGATCAAGAGAGCCAGAGCCCAGAGAGAGCAAGAGTAAGAAAGAGGGATAGTGGAGGGGGAGACAGGGCAGGGAGATGAAAGGAAAGGGACAGAGAGACTGAGACAACAGAAAGACCCAGAAGTGGACCTCAGAGCCAGTCCTTCCTGTTGTGGGTATTTGGCCGTGTCTGAGGGAGAAGGTGTGGTACAAGTAGAGAGTACAGGTGGTGCCCAGCTGACTCCATCTCAGGTGACGCTAGGACACAGTATAGCCAGAGTATGGAGAACAAACAGGTTACTGGAGGGGTTATAGGAGAGGGAATGGGCTAAATGGGTAAGGGGCATTAAGGAATCTACTCCTGAAATCATTGTTGCACTACATGCTAACTAACTTGGATGTAAATTTTAAAAGTCAATTAAATTAATTAATTATAAATTAAATAAGGGTTTTTAAAATAATTAAATAAAAAATTAAAAAATATAAGAGCTTGAGTCTTCAAATATATTGCTGAGCTCCAGTATCTTTATCCAGTCTTAATTGTGCAATTATGAAATATATCAACCCTGTGTCACTTAGGATGCTCAATTGCAGATAAAAGAGGGTACCTAACTCAAAATGGCTTAAAGAATAGAGATTTTATTATGTACCATAACAAGAACTCTAGGGCTAGGGCAGGTATAGGATTGGTTAATTTAATTGCTCAGCAATTGAGTCCCTTATGTTTTGTCCCCCTCCCTGTTTTTATATTATTTTTGCTTCCCTTCCCTATGTTCATCTGTTTTGTATTTTAAAGTCCCCATATGAGTGAAGTCATACAATATTTGTCTTTCTCTGACTGACTAATTTCGCTTAGCATAATACCCATGTAGTTGCAAATGGCAAGATTTCATTCTTTTTGATTGCCGAGTAATACTCCATTGTGTGTGTGTGTATGTATATATATATATGACATCTTCTTTATCCATTCATCCGTCAATGGACATTTGGGCTCTTTCCATACTTTGACTATTGTTGATAGTGCTGCTATAAACATTGGGGTGCATGCGTCCCTTTGAAACAGCAACCTGAATCCCTTGGATAGATACCTAGTAGTGCAATTGCTGGGTCATAAGGTAGTTCTATTTTTAATTTTTTGAGGAACCTCCGTCCTGTTTTCCAGAGTCGCTGCACCAGTTTGCATTCCCACCAGCAGTGCAAAAGAAATCCTCTTTCTCTGCATCCTCATCAACATCTGTTGTTGCCTGAGTGGTTAATGTTAGCCATTCTGACAGGTGTGAGGTCGTATCTCATTATGGTTTTGATTTACATTTCCCTGATGATGAGTGATGTTGAGCATCGTTTCACGTGTCTGTTAGCCATCTGGATGTCTTCTTTGGAAAAGTGTCTGTTCATGTCTTTAGCCCATTTCTTCACTGAATTATTTGTTTTGTGGGTGTTGAGTTTGATAAGTTCTTTATAGATTTTGTATACTAACCCTTTATCTGATATGTCATTTGCGAATATCTTCTCTATTCTGTCAGTTGCCTTTTAGTTTTGCTGATTGTTTCCTTCACTGTGCAGAAACTTTTTATTTTGATGAGGTCCCAATAGTTCATTTTTTTCAGGCTCTTATATTTCTTCCTACTTTCTTCTCCATCTATTCTCCTTAGGCCATTGCCACTCAGGGTCCCAAGGTGGCTGTCACATTCATCATATGCAGGCATGACACTATTCTGCAGAGAAGAAGAACTATTTTTTTTTCTGTAAACCTTCTTTTCAGAGAAAGACCTTCCACTGATTCTTTCAGCAGACTCCCTTACATCTCATTGTCCAGACTTGCACCAGATAAGTTAGGCAAAGTGCAAACTGTTTAGAGAGTCAGAGAGACATAAATCAATGGAGTAATATCTGCAAGAGAGATATGTGTGGGTATATGCCTAAAACAGTTACTGGTGAGGGGAATGGGACACCAGGATTAAACCAATCACATGTGACTACTGAGACAGAAGTAGCTTTCTTTAAGGCACATGAAGGATGGATATCTGAACAAAATTAGAGTTATTAGCAAAGAAAAAGTGTGTGTGTTGGTGGGAGATTGTCTGGGAGTTTGGATAAAGGAAATGGTTTGGGTAGGCAACCACCAGAGTCTGTTAGAACACTCTGCCTTTGTTTGTTTACATTTCTTTTAAGTCTATTAAAATCCTGGGAATGATTCCCTTTCCTTGGCATTGCCTAGACCCCTCTACTAATGGATTCAGTTCCTACTTTATTTCCAATGTTGAGGAAATTTAAAAATTTCTTGCTTTCTTAAGAGCATTGATAGTAGAGCAGTCAAGAAATTATAAAGTGAAATTGGATTGCTTTCATGCCCAAACCTATCTATAAAAGCTATTTCTCTGCTATCTAGCTATAATTCCACATAGGATTTACAAGAGTTCTGTTGGCCACATGGTGAAGTCACCAAGGTTTATTGCTGAATGTGTATGAGAGTACCAAGTATCTACAATCTTGTATAGGTTTTGAAGAATAATTTCTTATTTTGGTTAATTGGAAATGTACAGGCAGAAACGTCCCTTTGGGTTTCTTGAGCTTCCAGAGCTCTTGATAGCTTTTTGACATAACTGTGTATTCATTCTTTACAGAGCGTTGGAGGTGGTGGATGGAGGCCATGTGGCTGCAGGGTACCAGGGAGTTGCATTGCATCATGGAGAATCCCACCTTCTTCACACCACCAGTGAGGCGCCTGGTCCTTTACCTATGGAACCTGGAATGTTTAAAAAGGTAACGCTTCATTTTCAATATTTGGCTCCCAAGAATAAACTCTTTCATTAATTAAAACATGGTAAAATAGGGGTGCCTGGGTGGCTCAGTGGGTTAAGCGCCCAACTCTTGATTTTGGTTCAAGTCATGATCTCATGGTTCACGAGATTGAGCCCTGCATCAGGCTTTGTTCTCTCTCTCTCTCTGTCTTTCTCTCTCTCTCTCAAAATAAATAAACATTTCATAAATGATAAAATTGCCCCTGTCTGATTGAAAAACACACACTTAAAAAGAATGTGAACTATAGAAAGGGCATTACATAACTAAGCACCATGATAATAAATAATGAGTCCCAAGGGATGAGCATGAATCTTTGCTCTCTGCTGCCTTCAGATATCCTTCCTCATTGCCAAGGGTGCCTTTTGTCTGCTTTTTTTTTTTTTTTTAATCTTTTTACACAGACTGTTTTAACTCAAAGGAGTACAAAATAAGTAGAACATCAATATTTGGAATTCCCATAAAAAGCATTTATACTATTTCCAACTGCAATGATTTTAAAGTTGTTATCACTAAATCAGCAATTACTTCTTTTTTTTTTTTTTCAGCAATTACTTCTTAATATCTAAATGTTTGCACAGAAAGTTCTGACTCAATTGTATTGTCTTAGTAAAAGAGCTTTCCCCAAAGTGGGAGATAGAAAAGTGTATGCATGTTAAACACATTCGTTCACTCATAAAAGGATATTACTCACGCACCTGTCTGCAGTTGGAAAGTACAATGATGTCTTTAGTCATAGTGTGAGAGCTGGTTTACCTGCCAGGCTTTGAAGGCCAGACAATACATTTCTTGTTACAGCCTACTACTGTAAGGTAGTGAGGGTTAGTGAACAATATTTCGTCATGAAAGAAATCCTCCCCCCCAAAAAAGAAATTTGCTTTATTAATGCTGTGTCCTAAAAGTTAATGATTAGTGCAAGATGAAAAGTTTTGAGAGACTGGATGTACAACAATATGAATATACATAACACTACTGAACTGTGTACTTAAAATGATCAAGATGGTAAATGCTATTTTATGGGTATTTCACCACAATTTAGAATAAAAAATTTAGGGGTGCCTGGGTGGCTCTGTCAGTTGAGTGTCCAACTCTTGGCTTTGACTCAGGTCAGGATCTCATTGTTTGTGGATTCAAGCCATGTGTCTGCCTCCACGTTGACCATGTGGGATTCTCTCTCTCTCTCTGCCTCTTTCTCTGCCCCTCCCCTGCATGCTCTCCCACATTATGACTAAAGGCATCATTGGGAGAGGAGGAAACAGGGCAGGGAAATAAATAAATAAACTTAAAAAATGTATTTAGAATAAAACATTTTTGAATTACTTAGTGATGGAAAGCATTTTTTAAAAAGGACATAAGATTGTTAATTCTTATTTTGTATTTTATCAGAACATTATAAAAATAGGGAAATTCAGTAGGGAAGGTTTGTAACTCAAAACAGTATAATATCAACCAGAGTACCAGAAATATAAAATTAACCTTTTATATAAAATGTTAAAATAAAAAAAATCAAATTTAAATTAAAAAATTAAATAACCTGGTTTACATAATTTATACTTATATTCAAATTGGTTTTACATTTAGTTTTTCTTTATTATAAATAATTGATAACTGTAAACAAAACCTGATAAATCTAGTCACTAGGTCCTAGCTAGAGTTTCAAGTTGTTTCCTACATTTGTCCTTTAATAACTTAAAATAAAAGTAACTCTGTGAGTATCATGCCATTAAATATCCTGTGATGTTTACTCAAGTCCAGGAAACAATTGGTGGCAGCATTCAGAGCTGGGGCACAAAATAAATCCCCCGAGAGGGATGGCCAAGAAGGGTGTGCAGGGAGGGCCCTTCTCCCTTGGTTCGCAGCCCAACAGCAGCCCTGTGTTCTTCATAGGACCCACATGCCATCTAGTCATGGTTTCTCAAGCCTTGCTTGCTCTCCCAGGCTGCAGTCAAGGAGCCCTGGGCATTGGGCAGCTCACAGAGAGAGGCCCCAAGGCCAACCCAAGAGAGTTTAGTACTGCGAGGGTGGGCAGGGGGAAGGAGGCCCATCAGCACATGGGAAAGGCAGAGGCTTGCAGCCAGAAACAGGTGAACAGGGAACCCAGCGTAGGAGGGAGCCAGAGCAGATAGAAGAAGGGCAAGAAGCTGGAGAAGGAAATAAGCAGCAGGTGACTGTCATTCTGGCTATACTGTGTCCTAGAGTCACCTGAGATGGAGTCAGCCAGGCACCACCTGTACTCTCTACTTGTACCACACCTTCCCCCTCAGAGACGGCCAAATACCCACAACAGGAAGGACTGGTTCCAAGGTCCACTTCTGGGTCTTTCTGTTGTCTCAGTCTCTCTGTCCCTTTCCTTTCATCTCCCTGCCCTGTCTCCCCCTCCACTATCCCTCTTTCTTACCATTGCTCTCTCTGGGCTCTGGCTCTCTTCATCTTTCTCATCTGCATATTCTACTAGGCCTGAGAGAAAGGGAGAAGCAGTGGAGCAGATTTTATTTTCCCTGCTAATGTGTTCTCAACTTTGTCTCTTGAGATAATGGCTGAGAGGAGTGAGTGGACCATTCTCAGAAGTGCAAGAAATCTCTCCACATTGGTTTGGCTGGTATCTTTGGGAAACAGAAATTAGCTCCACTTGGATTCTGGATGGTTTATCCTACTGTGAGTGCCAGGACACTTCCCATGCTTTCCAAAGTTCTCTTAGTCTGCTCTGCAGTGAGCCTGGTCACCTCCTTCGAGGATCAGCAGATTTACGAGGCTGGTGCATCAGGACCACCCCTGACATCTTTCCCAACCAGAAAGCCATAAGTCTTTCTTAAGATTCTTGGGTTGATCTAACCCTCTTGGTTATATCTATTTATTCAAATGAGTGTTTAAATTTTCATTTGCATTAAAGTTAAGCAATTTTCCTTTCCTCAAACAACCAGAATTTATTCATTCTCTATATTTGTTCTGTACATTTTGTTTTTGTATTTATTTATTTAGAATGCTATTAAAATTCCTTAGACATTCCTTAAAGCTGACAATGCTATATTGAATCCCTCAATTAAAATTAGAAAACATTTACTATACCTGCTTGTGTAAACGGAACTACAGATTTATAATTACAAGGATAGTACTGCCTCTCAAATGCACATATACATTAAGTAGGGAAAAAAGCATAACAAAAATCAAGGTAGAATATTACTAGAATTTAAATCTTAGATGAGAAAAATCATCAAGGATTTTATATTTATTTGTACAAAATTATCTTTCCTTTAAATGGATACATAAAATCTTTAGTCCATTTTAAAGCAGAAGATATGTCTATGTAAAATGTTTATAATTCTAGTAGACCATTTTTTCATATTAGAGAAAGCATAAGGAAGTGGCATTATTAAATGAAAACATATTCTGTATCTATATATATATATGTGACAATCGTATTGAATACTTCATTGTTTGCATGTAAGGGGATTAACATTATAGATTATTGTGCTCTGTTATATTAATCTACTTATATTTATTATGTTATATTTTCTGCTTACTTCATTTTGTAAGTCAAAATTGAGTCTTAATTCCACTACATGGAAGTATTTCTAGGACATGGAGGAGTACCCTTTATTAATTAAAACATTTCTTTTAAAAAAAAAACAGAAGAAGAATACTGAGCAATGTGTTGTTTAATTAAAGTCAGCATCTTCAGGGACACCTGGGTGGCTCAGTCGGTTGAGCATCCGACTTTTGGTTTCAGCTCAGATCATGATCTCCTGGTTTGTGAGATCAAGGCCCACATAGGGCTCTGTACTGACAGTTCACGGAGCCTGCTTCTGATTCTCTCTCTCTCCCACTCTGTCTCCCCACCCCACCCCCCCCAGCTCATGCTTACTCTCTCTCAAAATAAATAAACTTAAAATTTTTTTTAAATCAGCATCTTCAAAGAAGGCAATTACCTTAATGAGAATTTCTATTATTTTTAATATAAAAACTGTTTAATTTCTCTTCAATTATAGTCACTTATTTTGCTCTAGAAGATTGTATGTGACTATAACAATTATGAGTAAACTTTTAATCATTCTAGAGCCTATTTCAAACAAGCAAGATGGGGTAAAAAGGTATAGCAATGATTTGATTAATTCAAGAAAAAAACTCTTTTGCTTTAACCATTTGGATTCTTTCACTCTTGATGACCTGCATAAAGCCTCTCTCCATATTGTCCATAAGTATGTGTACTTTTATACTTTTTAAAAGAAAAAATAAGCTGCTGACACCTTCCAAAACAGAAGGTAACTATAATCTATAGAGGAGAAAGAAATTTTGCCAAATCAGTGTTGTGCCCTCAGAAGTCACTTGTATAGCTTTTGCTTCTTGTCTGTGTTTCTCTGCCCCATAATTCAGGAAACATCTGTGAACCTCTAATATCACTCTTAAGACTGGGGTGCTCTCAAATCATTAAAACAGACATGTATCTGCTTTAGTCTCAACTGTCTCACACAGGTTCCACCATAATCACTTTTGGCCACTTTTTTATGCCTAATTCATCTTCTAATTAAAGGTGGAGCATTTTCCAGTTTCCAGCCTGATTATTCCAGTTTAGTCAAAAAGTACAGCAATCCAATTCACCAAGCATTTATGGAGGTACCAAAGAAGAAAAAAATATTTTCTAACACTTTCATTTTCCATGGTGGTTGGCCACTTAAAGAAGTGATGCCCCATTTCTCTGCCCATCCCATTATTTCTCCTTTCTCTTTCTCTCTAGCTGCTGCACATGGGTCCCCTAATTTTTCTCTGAATACTCAATCCTAGCCTTATCTCATTTCTTAGACTAGACCAACTTCAAAAAATGAAGTACTTAAGAGGCTTCAGACTTATTCACTCCACCCCCACCCTGCTCCATCCCAGGGAGCATCATATTGTATCTTGTCCACTGTTGGGTTGGCCTAGGACACAGTACGTGAACCTTGATCACTGGGCTTCCACATTTTGTCTCAAGACACCCAGGCTGCTAATCTCACGAAGGACAGTTCTAAAATCATCATGCAAAAAATAGGACCTTCCAAGTCCTGAAGTCTAACCTCCAACCCTCACCCAGAGCCTGGGGTATTTACTAAGGTTAGACCTTCCCAATAGCAACTTCCTTAATGGACTTATGGGTATCATTCACCCATTCCAATGCTACATTTCACCTTCTGATTGGTACTGCACCTCCAATCGCCTGTGCCATCTGGTGTTGTGATTAGAGACTGTTGAACCCTTAGGTCTCCTTGTCCCAAATGTCTGCTTTCATCACCATGCAGATCTCACCACCATTGGTACCCCCACCTCACCCTGAGGGACCTACCCTAGCCACACAGGTAGGTCTACTGCCCAACTTCAATCTTTCACCTTTCTCAGACCGTCTGCACTGCAAGAGTCTCTATCAGTGCTGTGCTCTATCAGTACTGATCTAAAAGTCTAGATACACTGTTAGAAAAAAAAAAAAAGATAGAAAACAATGTGTGTACCATGTTACATTTTGTGCAAAAGTTAGAGGATTAGAATAAGCGCCTTTGTTCGTAGCTGCGTTAGGAAACTGTGTAAGGGTACATGGAAAACTATTAATTACCTGTGATAGGGGTAGAGCCGGATGAGCAGATAGGAGACACGGGCAGGAGAGAGACTTTCTGCTGTATACTTTTTTAATTTTGAAGTTGAATGTGAAGATTTTGCATATTCAGAAAACTTTTGAAGACGGAGGAATGAATAGATATGATTTATGTTATAGTGTGATTAAAGTTCAATTGAAATTATATATGCGTAATTGTTTATGATTCTCCAAGTTGCTGTAATTTATACCAGCCCTGACTATGTTATCTGAGGGGGCTGATGCTACTCCCAGGTGTGCATAGTGGACCACTCTACTGCCTTTGCAAACATTCCTCCCCATGCATGCAAAGTCTGTTCACATTTTGTCTACTCGTCCTTTAAGACTGCTCAAACAGATCTTCTTTTGTGATGTCTGCCCCAGAAAAGTGGCTTATTTTCCTCTTTGTGCGCCATTTACCTTGGATATACTCCAAACTCAGCACTTACCATATTGATTTACAAGTCTCCTTCCTTACTGGACTAGGAGGCCCCAAGGGTCAGACTGCATTTGTGTAGCTGGAACATTAGCTATACATTTTGCATGAATGAAATGCTGTATACTCACAGTAGAAAAAAAAAAAAGAAGGAAAGAAAAAGAAAGAAAACAACATTGTTGCAAATGTGCAGTGTTTCACCTCTAGTACAAATTTCATTTTTATTTGGGCTTTTAAAAGTAGAGCAGGAAAGTTCACCAAATATATATATATATATACATAAATAAGCCATGTGTGGGCAGCAGAAAGCGAATGTGGCTGTTTCCAGAACACCCCTCCCCCTTCTCTACACTTGTGCTGTGGAATTACAGAAATCAAGGTAGAGCTTGCTGGCATAAGGAGCACTTTTTTGTCTCTGAAAATGCCTGAAATTATTGGGTGCAGCTAGATCTGCCTTTACTAAGTAGGTTTTATGACTGGGGCATTCCATAGCTTGGAAGATGTTGCTTTAATATCCTAAGCATGGCATTATAAACAACAGGAGATGGTATACTTGTTTCCCTCATCAAAGCTAAATATCTGGCTCTGTAAGAAAAAGATTGATTGCCTATGTACAGCCAGCTTTGGAAAAATCCAGTCTCTCTGTATCAATCTGTGGTACCACACCTCTGAAGCTATCATGGTCACCAGAATATAGCAGGAAATCAGTGAGTGGTTTGTTTTCCTTTCCACTTCAAGTATATGTGTTGTCTTCCTTTGAGGTAATGACTATGGGTGCTGTTATTTACATATGTATAAATAAACATATAAATATATATTAGCCAGTCCATTTCCTGTATTCATCCAAATTAGAAGGTTTTGACTGTGGCAGAGTTTTCAGGGTTTTTTTAAAAAGCATGATAATGCATTTATTATTTTTCTTCTAAATATTATATTTGCTTGTTGCAAAAATTTCCAACTCTGAAACATACAAAATAAAGAGTTAAATTCTCACATCACTTTTGAAGATAATTAGTTTGGTATGTATCTTTTCTTAATTTTTTCTTATGTATTTATATAAACAGAATTAGTCCATTTGTGCTCTTCCTACCAAAAGGGATCATACACTGCATACAATTCTATGACTTTTTGCTTGTTTGTTTATCAGTCTTTATGATCATCTTCCCAAGTCAGTATATATAAATATGCCTCATTTTAATTGCTACAGAGTATTTCATATATATATATATATATATATATATATANATTTAAATAATTTAAACTTTTTTTTTTTTTAAGTAAACTCTACCCATAATGTGGGGCTTGAACTCATGACCCTGAGATCAAGAGTTGCATGATCGAGGTGCCTGGGTGGTTCAATTGGTTAAGCGTCTAACTTCGGCCCCGGTCATGATCTCACAGTTCGTGAGTTCAAGCACTGCATCAGGCTCTCTGCTGTCAGTGCAGAGCCCACTTCAAATCTTGTTTCCTCTCTCTCTATGTCCCTCCCCTACTCATGCTTGCTCTCTCTCTCTCTCACTCAAAAATCAATAAACATAAAAAAAAAGAGTTGCATGCTCTACCAATTAAACCAACCAGGCACCCATTATTTCCACTTTTTTTCTTCAATCAACAGTGCTGTCTCTATGCGGGAGGGGTTTGACAGTATTTCTGTGGGACAAATTCCCTAGAAACAGGGTTAGTGATTCAAAAGCACACTAATTTTTCAATGTTTTAGACACTATAGCATATAACTATAACTTCATGAAAGGTATTATCAACCCAAGCTCCTAACCAATGTGAATGAATATGCCTATTTTTCTACCACCTTATGAATATTGTATATAATCTTTTTCTCTTGCCGATCCGTTGGTGTCTCATTGTTTAAATTCACAGTTTAAGAAATTAAGCTCTTTTTTTTTTTTTTTTTGCTTATTGGCCATTTATATTCATTCAATGAATTATCTTTTCATGTTGTTTACTCATTTTTGTATTGGATTGTTTATCTTGCTGAAGATATTGTGATAAAGTAATTATCATTGGTATTCATAATTGATAAAAACTATGAGACATTTTAATATTTTCGTATGCTTCTTCTGTTTAAATAATTTTGTTCTGTTATCCAATTAGGGTTTAAGTTTGTTATGTTTGTGAAGGGTGTAAACGGTGGGGGTTTTCTGTGGGAGGAGCTATTAAGTAGTGAAAATCTGAATGCTTCTCTGCCCCTACTGGAGAGGGGATAGCAAGAAGGGGATTCCTGAATTGTTTTCTGGTCACACATGCAATGGAATTAAGTGAAGGTCTCAGAAGAGTAACTACAATGCTCTTTTCTCTCATTCATTCCTGTTCTGCTCCTGCATATCTTTCAGTCCCTTTGTTTAAATAAATTTCTTGCACTTGCTATTAAAAATATTTACAACAATCTTAGACTCAAAGCATCAAGGACTGAAAATATTTAAATTAAAGTCCTTCGGGATTTTGTTTTCAGCTCTGGTCAAGACAGATCCATTTCCTTCGAGAACACTGGGTAGTGATCATCCTGACCAATATGCCTGGCTTGCTGTAAGGAATCACTAATGATTGTAAAGCCTGGGGCATATACAAAGCTCTGTATAAGTAATAATTACTGTTATTGTTCTCTGACATCCTTAAATTTCAAACTGAATTCCTACAGCTAATGTGGAACAAGGGGATATTAAAGCTCTTGTGACATCATCCCCATAATAAAGAGGAGTCGCTGGCCAGTGATGCTCATTTGTTTTTGTGAGGACTTTGAGAGAGGATCATATCATCATTTTGGATGGAGAGGTGAAAAATTGGGGGCTTGTCTTCCTTTGAATTGATGAAGAGTTTTTCCTAATCATAGTAGGTCAGAAATCCCTCACTGGGGATCCCTTCTTTTGTTGAGAACAAGGGCTTCTGGCTGCATTCTGACAGCATTTGGGCCGTATGTTGTAGAGGTAGTTCTGGACTCCACTTCTCCACTCCACTTCTTATTCTCTCTTGAGGAAAATCTGAAGACTGGCCCTTTCAGATCCTCGATGGGGGGTCGAACCTGCTGTGGGTGTGGCTGTGGCAGGTGCAACGGGTGTACTAATAATCGCAGCAGGAGCATTGAGTATCGGAATAGGTATCCTGACTCCCGGAATAGATGTGAAAATTCCAGAAACAGGGACTATAACAGGGATCTTGAGGTAAGTCCTTGCTGAGGGAATCTTCTGGGTCACTGATTTGTCCAGTGTATCTTTTATAATAATTGAGAATGAGGTTTGTGACTGCGAATCAGTATCTATTACTATCATGCAGGGCTAATGCCATTTGAGTTTCATATATTTGCAAGTATCCTGGGCACTATTTATTAATATATTCACTTAGATACCTTTTATTTTTTCTGAGTGTTAAATGGTGGTTTTGCAATTGGTTAGAGCTTAACCAGCAAAGTAAATGCCTGTGAAGGTAGCTCCTGCTGGAGACTGTTCTGAGACTTAGTCTTCTCTAGGGTTTTCAGAACTTCAATGATGGGAAAGAACCATGCTACTATATTCTCTCTCAAAAGCTACTTTTCTTGGGGCTGGGCTTATTTGCAGTATGCTAAGTTCTTATTTGAATCAGATATTAATAAATCCCAAAAATGTGCTTTAAAAAAATTTTTTTTAACATTTATTTATTTTTTTAGAGAGAGAAAGAAAGACACAGCATGAGCAAGGGAGGGGCAGAGAGAGAGAGGGAGTCACAGAATCTGAAACAGGCTCCAGGCTCTGAGCTGTCAGCACAGAGCCTGATGTGGGGCTTGAACACACAAACCGTGAGATCATGACCTGAGCCAAAGCCGGCTGCTCAACCGACTGAGCCACCCAGGCACCCCCCAAAAAGGTGCTTTAAGAAGTGGAACGATTAGCTTAAGAGTCCAGATCAACAGCTCAGAATTGCCTTTTGTGTACCTGATTTGACAAATGATGTTGTCATAAGATTGAGAGGTGAATCAAGGCCAACCCTGATGGTTACTCATTATTCCTGGTTTGTAAAAGCCAGTGTGCTGTATTAAATCTTTTGTGCTACTTTGTAAAATGTGGCTTTGTAAAATGCGGCTGTCACTACCAATGTGAACTCATCTTTGATGCTTATTTTTCCCGCTCTTCTTCACCTATAATATTATATATTTGCTTTGTTTTCACATGATAGCTTTGAAGCTTTTGAAATGGAATATGCAGAATGTATATGTCAGATGAGTTTGTAATGTGCTCTAAGGAGAGCATGCCCTGCACACTTCTAATCTATTGTTTTTGTCCAGGGTACTGATTACACTAAAACCCATAATTTAATGAAATAGGTAATAAATTTAAGTATATATGTGCATGTTTGCATGATATATATAAATATAGACAGGTAGATAGATATGTTTGTGTGCTACATACATATACTTTTGAAGAATACCTAAATGCTGAAATGACAGTTGAAAGTAGAGTAAAACAGGGGCACATTGGTGGTTCAGCCAGTTAAGTGTCCAACTTCAGCTCAGGTCATGATCATGTGGTTTGTGAGTTCGAGCCCCATGTTGGGCTCTATGCTAATAGCTCACAGTCTGGAGCCTGCTTCAGATTCTGTGTCTCCCTCTCTCTTTGCCCTTCCCCTGCTCATGTTCTTTCTCTCTCTCAAAAACAAATAAACATTTTTAAAAAAGAAAAAGAAAATAGAGTAAAAGGCAGTTTGCTGACCATATCAGTCATATGGACCCTCATAGCTGTTTCTTATTTCAAGACTAGAGGAGAGGGGCTAGTTTATTAATTATTCTGTGTTTATTCCCATGTCTATTGATGTTACTGTCATTTATTCCTCACAAACTTTGGTTTCTCTCTGCCATTGCATCTGATGACTTTCTCTTTTGGAAGATTTAGTCAAATACTATGTATAGAAAGGTAAAAAATTCAGTGTGCATAGATTTGTGTCCTTTGTTAATTATTAATCAGTAATTATCAGCTACCAGAGAATATTTTTAATGACTTCTAACCAGCATCATGGAAGAGCATGAGGAAAAGCAAAAAGTTGTGACTGGAGAAGAAACAGATAACGCTAACTTACATGCTTAGAGCATTTGGGTATCATGTGATTCTGAGAGATCTCTGTGATTATGACAAATGTGGCAAAAAAAAAAAATCTCTCCAAGGCAACCAGCATCATCTTGTATCTTCAAACCTAATTGCTGGCTGACTTAGAATGAAGATCTTAGAAACCTGATGTGCTATTCACCATGATGGTCCAAATAAGAACCCTGAATAATGAGGATATTTTCACCATTTGATTTTGTTTTATTAGAATCTTAAAATGAAGAATAGCTAACTTAGAGAGTAAGGGAGGTAGGGAATGTTTTTGGCATTGATGCTAAAACTCCTCATTTACAGCATCTGCCTGTGATGATATCTTTCAAACCAGAACAGGGGGCTTTGCCCGTGGGTTCTCTCATAACCTTTGCCTAAAGTGACTAGACAGAATATCAAAATACTTCTAGGAAGTATTGACTTCTATGAGTTTAACAATTAAGTGAAGTTCTACCAAAAGATATATGCTAATTCAAAATATTGAATTTTTTTCAAGGTATTTTATAAAATGATAATATATAACAATGATAAATGCCTTTTAAAAACCCTTCTTTGATTTTTCTGGGGTTTTTTTTACATGTTTATTTTTGAGAGAGAGAGAGCACACACGAGCAGGGGAAGAGCAGAGAGAAAGGGAGACGGAATCTGAAGCAGGCTCCAGGCTCTGAGCTGTCAGCACAGAGCCCCATGTGGGGCTCACACTCGCAGATTGCAAGATCGTGACCTGAGCCAAAGTTGGACTCTTTAACCAGCTGAGCCATGCAGGCGCCCCTGATTTTCTATTTTAAAACTGTAATAGTCTGAACTGGCTATGGCAATCTATTAGTTATCTGTGAGTGTAAAAAATTATACCTGATCAACATCTATCCATCTCTATCTTATTTATGAAGCTTCCCTAAATTCTCAGCTGATATTATCTGACGTCTCTCATGTCCTCATGGAATTTTATAATATCCCAAGTAATTTCTCCGTATTATTTTTCAGAAACATATCTCTTCTTCACTAGCCCTTCCTCTGGCAGGGTGTTCCCCTCTCATTTACACCTAATGTAGCATCCGGCATATAAAAGACATGCAATACATGGAAATGCAATGACCAAGAAGGTGAATTAGACAGCACCGAATATAGCCAAAAGACCAGAGCTCTGACTCCAGGTCTTCTTTAGGCCAGCTGCATTAGCTTTGGTAGCTTATTAGGCTTCCTGGGCACCAGCTTTTATATTTGTAAATTAGGTGATGGGAGCTGGATTAGATAGTGCTCTGAGGAACCTTAGGGATCCTCTGAGGTGCCTCAGGGAGTGCAACAGGGAGAAGGGGGTGGATGGAAGAGGAAGTCAGGCTTGTAAGCCTCATGCCATGTCCTCACTCAGTGAAGCTTGCTTATATGTTTTCTATATATGGCTGAAGCTCTGTACAATTTCTTTTGAATAAAATGTTTTACTCCTAGAAAAAATCCTAACAATTTGACTAGATTACATATAATGTTCTTCTACCTCTAGTATTTGTCACTTGATATAACAGTGTTATTAACTCATCTCATTATCATACTACCTTTTATTTTTTTTTAAGTGTATTTATTCATTTTGAGAGAGAGAGAGCACACTCACATGAGGGAGGGACAGAGAGAGAGGGAGAGAAAGCATCCCAAGCAGCACAGAGCCCAATGCAGGACTCTTTGTGGGGCTCCACGGGGATCAAACCCATGAACCGTGAGATCATGACCTGAGCCAAAACCAAGAGTCAGAAGCTTAACTGACTGAGCCACCCAGATACCCCTATATTGCCTTTAAAAAGAAACTTTACATCACATTGGTCTCATTAACTCCTTATTTATATGTAGCCCCATACAGATCTTTTCTGCTCTGTATTTTACCTAACCAACTTGTCTGTTACATCTCGTAGTTACTTTTTAAACCTGATAAGCTGCTTGTTGATACTGAATTTTATGTAGTTTATGGAATCACTCTTTTTTTAAGTTTTATTTATTTAAGTAATCTTTCTGCCCAACATGGAGCTCAAACTCATGACCCCGAATTCAAGAGTTGCATGCTCTTCCATCTGAGTCAGCCTGCTACCACTCTATTTAATTTTCTTTAAATGATACTTGAGATAGCAAATATTTTCAAGTTTGTGAGTAAATATTCATTGACTATAATCCAAAGTACTAAATGGAGCAGCTATTTTCACAGCACAAATAGTAATGAAATAATTAATAGGTAGATTACAGGAGAAAAGGAAACAAGCACTAGAAGGTCACAGTACACAAAATAAGGAAAGAGATTCAATACCCCTGTACTCAGCATTCATTCAGAGCTTAGTAAAAGTCCCTAGTACTTCTGCAATTTTAATGCTAACATTTTGCCAGTGACTTAAGCTTTGTTCCTTATGTTTGATACATGTGCTATTATTCATTTCATGCTTGTTAATGAGGTACATTGGGAGTTTCTCCTTACAGTGAAAATGGAAAGGGAATGAAAAAGGAATTGTAGGAAGTACCCAACTAACTCAGTCACAAATTGCCAACAACGTATCTTAAAACAAGCCTAAAAGGAATGACATTTTATTTAAGACTAAAAAATAAAATACAGTATGTCAGTTACATTTTATATCATGTTGTTCTATCTTACAATAGGAAAGGCATCAGAATCAAGCTAGTAGTTGATCTCATAAGAAGATAAATCAAAGTATCATGTGTTTGGTTAGAATGGTACAGAAAGGAACTTTAGGAAGTAGAACTTTCTTCAGGAATAAATGTGGGGTGGGGCCCAATCTTTTTCTTTTCAAAGTTTATTTATTTATTTTGAGGAAGGGAAGGGCAGAGAGAGAACCCTAAGTAGACTCCACACTGTCATAGTGTGGAGTGACAGTGTGGAGCCCCATGTGGGGCTAAACCTGAGCTAAAACCATCAGGCACTTAACCGATGGAGCCACCCAGTTGCCCTGGGCCCAATCTTTAAATATAAACAGAGAAAGTGTTGTTAAGTTCTTGAGCAAAGAAGCATTCATGTTGAATGAAATATTTCAGAGGTAGTGTCATTGATATTCCTAGTGTGATGGATAGAAAGGTAGGGTTTAAGGATCACAGATGGGGACTAGAATCTCAGAGACTGCCAAAGAGGCTGTTAAAACAGTACAGGTTTGTATTAAGAAAGAGGCTGTTGAATGTGCTGAAGTCAAGAGACTTGATGACAGATTATATGTAGGAGAAAAAGTGGATGGAAAAAAGAGTCTAAGGTTTTTAGTTTAGGAGGCTTTAAGAAATGATGTTTCTGGTGGCAAGTGAAATTCTTCAGAAAGAAAGACGGCTTGAACAAAAATTGATTTGTCCTTTTTCCAAAATGTTGACTTTGAAGTAGTAACTTGAAAACCAGTTAAAAAGTTTTAAAGTAACAGAAAAAGCAGTATAGATAAATAGACCTGAGATATTCTCAGAACAAATTAGAAACTCAAAACTTTCCATGTTTTCTTTTTCTTTCTTTCTTTCTTTCTTTCTTTCTTTCTTTTCTTTCTTTCTTTCTTTCTCCTTCTCCCTTCCTCCCTCCCTTCCTCCCCTCTTCCTTTCTTTTGTAAATTGACATCTAAACTCATTTGTCAGCAAAATCTGACCTCAACTCTTATGAAGCAATTCATTGTCTTTAATTATCCCACTTGGCATGAATTGTCATACAGTTTTGCTGCACATATTAATGCATTATGGTAGATACACATATTACTTTTCCAAAATCTGAAGATTTTTACTTTTAAAATATTTCTAGCCCCAATAGGCTTTGCATAAGAGACTGTGGACCTGTAGTAAGTTTGGAGACAGAATGCCAGTAAGAGACTTTATAGAATCCTACATAACTGGGAGTCATCTGTAAGTGTTGAATAAACAATGAGAGATTTAATGAATGTTTAAACTTTAAAAGGTGGAGGGAATGTGGTAGTGCCTGGGTGGCCCAGTTGGTTAAGCGTCCAGCTTTGACTCAGGTCATGATCTCGGGGTTTGTGAGTTCAAGTGCTGCATCAGGCTCTGTGCTGTTTCAATAAACATTGAAAAAATAAACTTAAAAAGAGAAACAAAGCTCACACAAGGAGAAAGTAAAAGATGGAAGTCAAGAAATAGGTTAAGTTGAAGCAGATAAAGAATTTGCCAAAAGGATATAGTTGAATCCGTACAGTTCTTGAAGGTTACAGGAATAGAGGGGTACGGACATTGGGAACTGGAGAGGGAGGCTGAGGTTTATTTAAAAGTTGGAGGAGAGGCAGAGATCAGAAGGGGGAATGTTGGAGACTCACAAAAGGGTAGCAGCACAAAGGTTAGGACTGCCCATCAAGATAGGACAAAGTGGGCATTTTTAGAAGCAGAAAGAAGACAAAAGAGAAGAGATAATACTGAAACTGCTTCAGAACATTTCAGAGGGGCAAACTGGTTGACAAAGAGATCTTCAGACAGGTGAGAGGAGAATCCTCAGAAGGGAGCAGAGACACAACTTCCCAAACTAAGGAAGTATCCAAATGTGAAATTGACACAAGAAAAAACTCACACTGAGAAGTTTTCCTTTTCTTTGTAGAGAATGAAATAAAGTTACTTCCACCAAAAATGGGTCTGGGGAAATAATGATGATTGAGAAGAGGGTGGTTTGGGAGTGTGGAGAAGAGTTTGGAGTAGCTACTAACAAAGTGTGGCAGGAAGTCAATGGGGAAATGATGGTTGTCAAAAGGGCAGGATGACTTAAACACCGTAACTCTACAATCCACATGTCTGTAAAGAAGTGTTTGGCCATGGCCCTCTTGCTGTTCAATGCAGTCTGAAATTTCCTAATCCACAAAAATCGGATATCTTTTGATCCTCCCAGCAGACATATAGATGCACACAACATGATCCTTTGTCATTAGCTTTCCCAAATAACGAGCAAGTAGTAACTCGCAGGACTGTCTAACATCATAACTGCACCAGTCTCCTCACTGGTCCCCCGGCCCTGTCTCCTGTACTCTTACCCCTACAAATCTCTCCACATAGAGCAGCAGAGTCATCTTTTAAAGGCATGAATCAGATCCTACTACTTTGCTTACAACTCTCCAGTGACTTCCCATCACATTTAGAAAAGAGCTCTCCAGGGTCCATATGGGCTTACAGGCCTTTCATGAGCCATCTCCTGCCCATGCCTAATTCAAATTCACCCCCTTGCTGTGCTCCAGCCACAGTGGAGCAGTTACTTGGCTTGCAGGACTCTTTCTTGCCTTGAAAATTTGTTTTAAGTTTATTTATGTTGAGAGAGACCGAGAGAGCATGAGCCGGCAGGGCAGAGAGAGGGAGACAGAATCACAAGCAGGCTCTGAGCTGTCAGCACAGAGTCCGATGCAGGGCTTGGCCCCATGAAACTGTGAGATCATGACCTGAGCCAAAATCAAGAGTTGGACATTTAACCCACTGAGCCACCCAGGTGCTCCTTGCCTTGAGGTTTTGACGTTCCCTGCTTGTTTGGCCTGGAACACACTTCCCCTAGTACTCATGGGACCGATTCCTTCTTGTCCTTTACATCTTAGCTTAAATGTCACCTCTGCAGAAAGGCCATTCAGTTATGATCACCTAAACCTACATGGATTATCTGCATAGTACATATTGCTATATATTTTCCTGCTCATTTCTTTGCTCATTTATTGTCTTTCTCCCTCATGATGTAAACAGAGATATTTGTTTCTTGTTCATCACTGTATCCCCATTCCTTGCACAATGGCTGATATATACTAAGTGCTCAATAAATGTTGAAGGAATAAGCACACTTTTATCTACCCCTTTCAGCTTAATATCCTTAGTTATTTCATTTCCCAATGTCTGCTTAATACTTAGTAGGTATTCTGCAGTTCAATTTCCTTAATTTGATTTGATTTATTGATTTTAGTTTGACACAGTAAGTACAGCACATTGTGTCTATTTCCTACAATTTTGTAACTGTTGGGATTAATATTCCTGTGATGCTCTCTAGACAGCTGAGTCCTAAGCCTGTTTTGTTCCCTTGTCACACAACCTTTGCATCTACTGCCCCAATTAATGGCATTAAGAGGAAAAAAACCCCACTCTTTCTTTGTAGCTATTTCATGTACAGAAAGTCAGTATTTTTGGTCAGGAACAAGTTTGTTAGCAACCAGCTTTGGCAACTCTGCCTCACAGCCCCCAGAGTCTACCCATGCAGGGACAGCAAGCCCTCACTTGTGCTGACAGTGGGGGACATGACCCCTCTGCAGAGCCCTTAGGCTGCCAGAGCTCTCCTGAACTTCTCCTTGGTGACAAGGAGCTTCAGTCTGTCCAGCAGCAGCCTGGTAAACACAGTGCTCTGTAACACACCCCAAGGAATTGAACTGACTGCTAGCCAGCTATAGGTATGGAGTTAAATGAGAAATAGAAATCAAATAATTCTGCACTATTACAAAGATGGCTCTAGGAACAGAAAACCAAAAATCAAGTATATCATCATAAAATGAAAGAGGGTGGATCTCCTTAGACCACCTTTCTTAAAGTGATTGATGCAGCTTTTCTGGCTCTCACACAGTATAATTAATATGTGTCACTCCTAAAGGAACATATTACCTGCCTGTACTATGAAGCCTCCTTATATTTAGCACTGTGCAATCATTAATTAGCTCATGCATGAGTCCCTGAGTTGGTGTCATTATCTCTGCTTTGCAAACAAGGAAAAGCAAGGGTGTTAGACTCCAAACAGTGTGTTGCTGGGCTC
>NW_027532594.1:2884250-2917047 GCF_008692635.1 Crocuta crocuta
TGGGGGGGGGGGGGCACCTGGGTGGCTCAGTCAACTAAGCATCCCACTTCGGCTCAGGTCATGATCCTGCAGTTTGCTGGTTTAGCCCTGCATTAGGCTCTGTGCTGACAGCTCAAAGCCTGGAGCCTGCTTTGGACTCTGTATCTCCCTCTCTCACTCTGCCCCTTCCCCACTCATGCTCTGCCTCCCCTGTCAAAAATAAATAAAACATTAAAACAAAAAATTTAAAAAAATAATCTTGGAATTCCTCATTCTTAGACTGAACTTGGGTTTCCTGCATGGTGGAATCAATATACTGTACTATTGAAGACAGACAAATGGAAATGCCCCAAATACATGTTGTTCTTGCAGTATTTTGGCTCCACCCTTGTGGCTTTCCACATGAAAGGACACTGCTCTTAGCTGGCATGGTTGGAGGCTGGATGAGAGGAACTAGCGAGAAACGCGGGGGGTGGGGGGGGCGGTAGTGTGGCATGATGATGTAGAAGGGAAATGCATCATGTGATTTTTGGTCTTTAGAGAGAAGTTACCTGAACTAAGTGTCTTCTTGAGGATGTCTATGAAATCTGAAAAGTATGTTGGTCGTCAGGGAGCAGGACTAATCCTGCAACTTGGCCTCCCCTTCCAAAGTTTCTGGTAAATCCTATAAACAGACAACAGACAATCTTGTCCTTAAAGGAAGTATCATCCTAACACAAGGAATGGCAGAACATCAGTGTGTGGGTCTTCTCTGTAGACATTTCATAGGTACCAGCCTTGTCTGCTGAGAGGAAATGCTAACCTGGTTTCTTTTTCTTGTTGTTGTTTAATGTTTATTCATTTATTTATTTTGAGAGAGAGAGAGCACAGGGAAGGGGCAGAGAGACAGGGAGAGAGAGAATCCCAAGCAGGCTCTGCACTATCAGCACAGAGCTCCACACGGGGCTCGATGCCATGAACCATGAGATCATGACCTGAGCTGAAATCAAGAGTTGGGCACTTAACCAGCTGAGCCACCCAGGTGCCCCCTGGTTTCTGTTTCATACTTCTACAAGATCATCTCTATTTAGTCTTCTGTAGAAAGTATTCAGGGGAACCCAGAAGCTTCTGTGCACCAGATCAGTAAAGAAGTATGGGATTAATTTCTGGACCATCACACCCCACAGCTTGGGGGAGTGCTTGGCACAATCTGTTGAATGAAAGTTACTGTCCCAAGAAGTCTATAGCACTAATAGCCAGGTGACATGTGGGGTGTGTGGAATGTCTCAGCCAGAAGTGAGGAGGCAACCTCTGGGTGATTTCAGTTTTCCAAGCTTCTCCCCTTCCCAAAGCATGTTCTAGAGTCTTTCACCCCCTATGTCTTATCTTTGGTTGAATTTAGGGAGATAAGTTTAATAGTAAGTGTCAAAATATTTTTTTAATTCAGTAAGCTTTATGCCTAATCTGGGGCTTGAACTCACAACCCGAAGATCAAGAATCCCATGCTCTACTGACTGAGCCAGCCAGGCATCCCAAACATTTCTTTCAACAGATTGAGCTGACCAATAAAAAGTTCACTGATTCAGGATATTTTAAAGCAAACATATTTATTCTGAACACTGGGCATATCAACATGGCTGAGCTTCTTTTTCATAGGTAGAGAAAAATAACATAGTATTCTACGAAAATTTTTGTGAACGCAAGCTGATACCTGCTTTACATTTTTAATCAGAAATGGAATTGGAAGAAAAAAATCTTTCATGTAATATTTTTCCTTCACTGAATTATTAGGGTAAGAATAGGTTTTGCTGAATTTCTGTTTAAGTTAAATCTGAGACTCTCATGAACACTAAATGTATGTTCTTGTGGAATATAAATTACTTAGATATTTTGGAGAACTGGATGTCTAGAGCTGAGTTGTAATACTTGGCTGCCTGGAACCTTGGGGACTGAGTTGTTCTAGATAGCTGACTTTTATAGATAACTTAGTGTCTATCTTTGTAGGTTAGAAACTTAAAATTTTTTACTGCTTTGAATAAAAACTAAAGATACATTTACTTATTTTTGTTTTTTTCTTAAACAGAATATACTAAACATTACTTAGAATTTTCTTGATAAAGAATGATTATTATGGATAACAGCTTTTTTGTGGAAATACAGTAGTGTTCTCAGAACTTATTAAAGTATATGTTCTAGGGGCGCCTGGGTGGCTTAGTCGGTTAAGCGTCCGACTTTCGCTTAGGTCATGATCTCGCGGTTTGTGGGTTCAAGCCCCGCGTCGGGCTCTGTGCTGACTGCCAGCTCGGAGCCTGGAGCCTGTTTCCGAGTCTGTGACTCCCTCTCTCTGTGACCCTCCCCTGCTCATGCTGTCTCTCTCTCTCTCTCTCTCTCCTAGAAATAAATAAAAACATTAAAAAAAATTTTAAAAAAAAATAATAAAATAAAGTATATGTTCTATCTATGATCACAGTAAATTTTCATTTCTGTGTTATTTTAGATAGTTTTGTCTAGAAGCTTTCTTCTAGACAAAATTACCAGTAATTTCCTACTTTTGTCACTGTGTACTTTAAAAAAAAAAAAGTATTTTAAAATGTTTTAACTGTGGGGCACCCGAGTGGCTCAGTTGGTTAAGCATCTGACTCGATTTTGGCTCAGGTCATGATCTCACAGTTTGTGAGTTTAAGCTCCGCATGCTGTGCTGACAGCCTGGAGCCTGCTTGGGATTCTCTCTCTCTCTTTCTCTCTCTCTCTCTCTCTGGTCTTCTCCCATGCTCGTGCTCTCTCTCTCAAATAAAGAAACATTTATTTAAAAAATGAGATGTTTAAAGTATTTCAATTAGGTATGCATTTGGAAATTAGCTAACAATGCTCATAGTGTTGTGTAAGAGAAGACTAAATAGGCTTGGAGTGAGGCCAAAAGTGCCTTCTCCAACCGTAACTGTTGTTATTAACAAAAGTTTTTCTTGTTATATGAATGTAAAAACATATTCAAAAGTAGAGAGAATATCATAATGGATCACCACACCATTCCACTTCCATTTACACATCATCCAGTTTTGACAATTACCATCCTATGGGCCATCTTGTTCCCTTTATACCCCCCACCATCCCCACAGCTGGATTAAATCCCAATCCAAACATCAGAATGAATCCCAACATCATGCTTATCTTAAAATAGTTACAAATGGTTACATATAGAAATATTTAGATATATTTGTATATATGCCAGTTAGTATATTTATTTCCTTGCTCTGTCAGCTCAGGGGGCCTAGAATCGATGACACCCCAGTGGTAACAAACACACCTGAAACTGAGATCTTGGTTTCTAATACCATTCTCCAATAAAATGTACCAGGGCTCCTTAGAAAAATTGCTGATTGTATGACTGGAGCTCAAAGTATACAAGATGAGCCTGCATTGTCTTATGTAAAAAGACAGAATGTAAAAAGTGCCACACACACACACACACACACACACACACACACAAATAGAGATATGTCAAAAGGACATAGGAGCCAACTGAAAGAGCTCCCAGTAGCTCAAACTGGAACAATTTGAGCAACAAAATAAATAAGTATTATATTAGAACTCAAAGTATAGAATAAATATCTTTGAGTCCACATTCAAGGGTATTGAATAAAAATAAATGATTGAATAAATAAATAGATAGGGGAGAAGAGATGAATCTCCCATGCCAAAGATTGGTTTTATCCTCATAGTGTCACTTAATACTTTCCTCCATCCCTACTACTTACCAGTAAATAATAATTCAATAATCAAAACTTGATTACACTAACTTTGCAGGAATATTTAACAGGCGATATTTTATGTATACTATGAGTTATATACAGTAAAATATACAGATGGTCTCTCTTTTTCCACGATGTAGAGATTGAGGTCATCATCCTGATCCATCCTTTGCAAGTGCCTTTTGCCAAACAGTCTTAGCACCCATTGGTGACTATTGCCTAGATCTGTTCACTCATTTCGTCCACATTTATTGGCTGGGATTTTTCTAAAACAATTTTCCCACGTGAACTATTTTGTTATTCTGAGAAACAGTTCATAAAAAAGGCAGGACAAGGGCACCTGGATGGCTCAGTTAGTTAAATGTCCAACCCTTGGTTTTAGCTTAGGTCATGATCTCATGGCTCATGGTATCAAGACCTGCATTGGGACTGACACCAGGGAGCCTGCTTGAGATTTTCTCTCTTCCTCTCTCTCTCTGCCCCTCCCCTACTCACTCTCTCTGTCTCTCTCTCAAAACAAACTCAATTTTTAAAAAGACAGGATAAATGCTTGATTATTCCCTCTTTATTTACCAGTTTTCAAATTATGATTTGGTGTTTTTTAGAATCTTCCAAATAGGGCCCATTAGTTGTCTGCTGTCTGTGCTGTGATTGCAACTATATAGAAATTATTAAGGGAAAATGAAAAGCAAAAAACACTGACTTATTAGGCTTATAAGACACTGGTGGACTTTTTATTGTTGAAAGTGTAGATTTGTAATATTGTTAAGCAAGTCAATTCCAGAAGACGGAAGTAGCAGGAAGAGAATTCCATTTCCAGCAAGGGTGATTGTCACTGGTAGATTTAAGGCACAAGCAAGAGAGAAGAAAGAGAAAACTAGGTGATATATACAGCAACGTGAGTAAAAAGGAAGAGGGGAAAACAGAAAGGGGGAGGAGATGAACACTGGGAAGAATGTCATTAACAAATATTCTGTGCTCTGGTAACGTTTAATTGCTGACCTAGACAATCTCTGTTTTGCCATCTTTTTCTTGAATTCCTTATGTAATCTGAAGGCTAACTATAAATCAGCAGAATAAGATTGAATCCTCTTTCTTGACTTTCTTCCATTACTTATATGGTACATAAGATGATCTTTCGGACATGTAATTTCAAAACATGTGTTGGTCTGTTGTAATCTTATGCACCAACCATGAAATAGACTTGTCCTACATAAACTGAGGTAAACAGCTTTTTCACTGAGGAATCCAATTCATGAGAAGTCTACACATGATTATATCTTGATAAGAAGAGCTTAGAAAAGCTGGACAATCTGATTTACATTTGCCAAACTATACCATGACTCAGAAGCTAATTTGGAGGATTGAAAAAAACAGAAGGAACTATCTTACTGCTCATTAAGTTATATATCTGCAGTCATTTTTTAAAAAGAATATGTGTGTTCATATCAACTGTGACTGTTACAGCTTTACTGATGAATCTTAGTATAAACTATCTTGTTATTAAACTATTGGTATGTTAGGTGCCTGGGTGGCTCAGTAGGTTAAGTGTCCGACTTCGGCCCAGGTCATGATCTCATGGTCTGTGGGTTCGAGCCCTGCTTCGAGCTCTGTGCTGAAGCTCAGAGCCTGGAGCCTGCTTCAGATTCTGTGTCTCCCTCTCTCTCTGCCCCTCCCCCACTCATTCTTTGTCTCTCAAAATAAAACAAAGACATAAATAAATAAATAAGTAAACTATTGGTATGTTACTAGAATAATTAATATACAAATTTTTATAATTTTACTATGTGTTTCTTTTTTATGTGCTTTTACATTTAAGAAGATGAAACTTAAAAAATTTAATTTTTGTATGTAATGAGAGTTTTTACTTTTTATTTGGAATTTTGAATGAAGCTAAAAATTCTGAATTAANATCTCCCCTTGACCTGGGCAAAGAGCCCCTCTTTATTTTTATTTATTTATTTATTTATTTTAATGTTTATTATTTTTTGAGAGACAGAGAGAGACAGAATGTGAGTTGGGGAGGGGCAGAGAGAGAGGGAGACACAGAATCTGAAGGTTCCAGGCCCTGGGGATGGGGCTCTGAGAGCCCGAAGGAGGTGGGAGATGGGGGCTAGAACTCATGAACCAGGTGATCATGACCTTAGCTGAAGTTGGACACTTAACCCATTAATCCACTGAGCCACCCAGGTGCCCCAAGAGGACCCTCTTAAAAAAGACATGTTCTTTGCTCTTTGACTATCCTGGAGGGAAGGCCCTGCTGCCAGGGTGTATATTCCCAGGCCCAAGAGGTGTCAGGGTGTGTGTGCAGAGCTTGGAAGTGCATGCTGTCCGCTGATGGACATGGGAGCCACTCATAGTGTAGAATGGAGACAGGACGGAAGAGTAGGAGCCAAACCTGGGCTTGAGGTCATTTTTAAGGTGTATTTTTAAAGGCAAGAAATTAGAATATACTTTAATAGTTCATTAGCTTCGTTTACAACTTTAAAACATTTAAATATAGGGGTGCCTGGGTGGCTCAGTCGGTTAAGCGTCCGACTTCAGCTCAGGTCATGATCTCCTGGTTCATAGATTCGAGCCCCGCATTGGGTTCTGTGTTGGCAGCTCAGAGCTCGGAGTCTGTTTCAGATTCAGTGTCTCCCTCTCTCACTCTGCCCCTCCCCTGCTCATACTGTCTCTCCCTGTCTCAAAAATAAACAATTTTTAAAAACATTTAAATACAGAGTTTATGACCCTGCATTTATATTCTCATTGCTCTTTTGCCACCAGTGTTGGGGCAAACTTAGGTAGATTGTAAAACAAAACAAAAAAGATTGAGCTCATCTGTTCTTATGTTCTTAATTCTGTTAACCTATTAATAGATGCTCAAACAGGTTATCTTTGAATTTATCCATGAATTATAGGTAAATGGCTCAACCTAAAGACATATCCCATAGTTTCTAGGTTTTTAGAATAAGTATATAAAATCATCCCAAATGTTTTAAATCTCCAGCTATTCAAGGAGAATATTGGGGGAGAAGGAAGAAAATGGAAAAAGCAATGGACTAATCAGCTATTGATATTTATTTAGTTCTTTATGTGTTTAAGGCATAGAGGAAATATTTTAAGTCTAAAAATTGTTCCCTGCTCTAAAGGAACTTATAAACTGGATGGAAGGCAAGAGAAACATACATGGAAAAATTAAAATAAAACAGAACAGCAAATATGAAATCAATGTTACCAGTAATAAATCCTTTCAGAAGATTTCAGGAAGCTTGGGTAGTCAGGAGGCCTCCAGGCTGGGCCTTGCCTTGTGACTCAGAAGGGTATTGGCACAGGCAGATGAGGTGATATCCTGGGCGGGAAGAGCCACGCAGGCAGAGGTACAGAGACAGGGTAAGCACCACGTATGTTTGGGAAGCTGGGGACATAGTAATTTCGGTCAGAGTGGACGGTTTGTGCTGGTACCGAAGGCAAAGGGATTTGAAAGGTATATGGTGCTGTGTGTTTAGGGCTCTGAAAGTTTGGGCTTTATCCTGAAGACAGTAAATAGTTGCTGAAGGTTTTTGAGATAAGATAATAGGGTGAAATCTGTGATTTGGGAAGAACGAACAAATGACTGTGTTCAGATGGACTGGCAGAGGGAGACAAGAGGCAGGCAGACCGTGGAGGTCCTGGGCTCATGGACCCAAGGAGAGGCCAAGGATCTGGCATTTTGCAAAAAGAGATATTTTCTTTCACAGAAAAAACATTTCCTGATGGTTTTCAGAAATATCACCAACAATTTCCACTGGGAACAAATGATTGCTGATGAAATATAATGGCATAATACAAAATGAGTAGCCATGTATAGAGGATACTCACCACACTCATATTTCATGTCCTCCCAGCATTTTCACGTATACCTGTCTGCTTCTCTAAATGAAGAAAGGGCAAACACCACCTTACCTGTGTTCAAAGTAGATCAAGGATATTTCCAAAATTCAACCAGTGGAATATAATTATGTTAACCCTATTTGTACATAGCATAGGGAAGTGTCTTTAGCCCTAAGTAATGAGAACATGTTACTTTTTATATATATATAAAACTGTCACATCAGGTGGGGCAAGCAGCATGGTAGAGAAAGACACTGGACCTTGGAAAGTCTGTGAGCTTGTTGTCACGATATTCCTTCCATGGAATGGCTTAAGCCCGGGGGGCAATCCATTTATCCATCTTGTACAGCTTCACTTAAGGAGATTAAATTCTATAAACTCGAAGGCTCTTTCCAACTCTAATGTTCTATAATTATGGTTATACCTATGGTTAGGTTACATCTAACACCAGAAGATTTCATAAAGTGAATTTCTTTTTTTCTAGTTTTTATTTATGTATTTTTGACACAGAGAATATGAGTGGGGAATGGGCAGAAAGAGAAGGAGACAGAGAATCCCAAGCACGTGTCACACTGTCAGCACAGAGCCTGCTGAGGGGCTTGAAGTCAGGAACTCAGGTGCCCCTCATAAAATGAATTTATTATGCACTTTGAGTTGGACTCTCTGGTAGAGTTTCCTGGTGGCTATGACACCAACAAATGACTCACCTATGAACTTATCTATGATTAATTTTTGGGAAACTTGAGGTGGAGACTTTTTAAAAATGCTGACTGTGTATCAAGGTTATTAACCACTCCCCCTCACCCCGATCACTATTAAAAATGGGTTAACTTGTAAATGTAATTAAATGGACAATATTCCTTCTGTCAACTTTTCAGGGACTGCCAATGAGAGACATGACGTGAGGGCAGTTCCCTATGTAGAGCCACAAGCACCTTTGCAAAAACTGAGAGACAGTGTGGTGCATTGATTAAAAGAGTACATTCTGGAGTCAGTCCAACTTGCGTTCAAATCCAAGCTCTGCCACTGATAGCTGTATGACCTTGGGCAAGTTACTAAATAGTTTTGTGGTTCAATTTACACATCTGCCTCACTGGGTTATGGAGATAAAGGAGAGTGTTACATGTAAAGTACTTAAACACCCCTCACCACAAGTAAATTTGGTGAAGTAGTCGTAGTGTTTTATATTTGGTAAAGTATTATTATAATGATTATAATCATTATTTTTATTATACAAGGCAATATTTTATTTATTTATTTATTTTTTAGTTGAAAACTTCTAATTTTTTTTTTTTTCACTATGCTCAGTGCCCTCTTTAACCTCCATCACCTGTTTTACCCATCCCCCCACCCACCTCTGCTCTGGTAATCATCAGTTTGTTCTCTATAGTTAAGAGCCTATTTCTTGGTTTCTTTTTCTCTCTTTTCCTTTTGCTTGTTTTTTTTGTTTTTTAAATTCCGTTTATGAGTGAGGTCATATGGTATTTGTCTTTCTCTGACTGACTTGTTTTGCTTAGCATGATACATTCTAGCTCTATCCATGTTGTTGCAAATGGCAAGATTTTATTCTTTTTTATGGCTGAATAATATTCCATTGTATATATGTTGATATATACTTTGTTCCATTGTATATATGTTGTAAGTATGTATATACTTACATATACACATACACACACCCCCCACATCTCCTTTATCCATTCATTTATTGATGGATACTTGAGCTGCTTCCATAATTTGGCTAATGTAAATAATGCTGATATAAATATCAGGTTGAATGTATCCCTTTGAATCAATGCTTTTGTATTCTTTGGGTAAATACTCAGCAGTGCAATTACTGGGTTGAAGGGTAGATCTATTTTTAACTTTTTGAGGCACTTCCATACTGCTTTCCATAGTAGCTGCACCAGTTTGCATTCCCACCAACAGTACAGGAGGGTTCCTTTATCTCCACATCCTCTCCATCAATTATTGTTTCTTATGTTTTTGATTTTAGCCATTCTTTAAAAACAATTTTTTTTTTGATGTTTATTTTTGAGAGACAGAGACAGACAGAGCACAAGCAGGGGAGGGGCAGAGAGAAAGGGAGATACAGAATCTGAAGCAGGCTCCAGGCTCCGAACTATTAGCACAGAGCCCAACGCAGGGCTCAAACTCACAAACTGTGAGATCTTGACCTGAGCAGAAGTTGGACGTTTAACTGACTAAGCCACGCATGCGGCCCTAATTCTAGCCATTCTGACAGGTGTGAAGTGACATCTCATTGTAGTTTTGATTTGCATTTTCCTGATGATGAGTGATGTTGAGCATCTTTTCATGTGTCTGTTGGCCATCTGTATGTCTTCTTTGGAGAAATGTCTGTTCATGTCTTCTCCCCATTTTTAAATTGGATTATTTGGGGGGAGGGGGTTATTGAGTTGTATCAGTTCTTTATGTGTTTTGGATACTAACCCTTTATCAGCTATGTCATTCGTAAATATCTTCTCCCATTCTGTAAGTTGCCTTTTAGTTTTGTTGATTGTTTTCTTTGCGTGCAGAAGCTTTTTATTTCAATAAAGTCCCAATAGTTTATTTTGCTTTTGTTTCCTTTGCTTCAGGAGACATATCTAATAAGAAGCTGCTACAGCTGATGGATGTCAAACAGGTTACTGCCTATTTTCTCCTCTAAGATTTTGAAGGTTTCCTGTCTTGCATTTAGGTCTTTCATCCATTTTTTATTTATTTTTGTGTATGATGTAAGACAGTAGTCCACTTCTCATACAAGTCTAATACTTAATTATGGGAGCCACCCTATCTTGGATTAAAAGCAGAGCTGCCAAATCTGAGTGACCTCAATGCCTGAGTCGTATTGAGTATACGGAGTAGTACTACTGAGTAGTAGGCAAATTTACTTTTACCAAATGCCTGAGTGAGGGCCAAATTGTAAACAGTCAGGCCAAGGCTTTGGCCATCCTGGGAATCACAGTAAGATATATATCCAACGGAAGGGCCCCAGAGAAATCCACAGAGTCTCCTGGAGAGAAAGAAGTAGCTATAAATATATGCTTACTCCAGAGAACACCTTCAGCATAAGTGCCCCTTTTTGCCCCAGAATCCCTACTCCTTCCAGGCCTAACCCACAAAGAATGAGTAGTGTGAGCTGAGGTTGAAGAGAAAAAAGGCAAAATTGGGGAAAAGGAGGAATAGAACAGAAATGACTGTGGCTCTCCCCCACTGCAGGATGCCCACCTAAGACCTACCCAAGTGCTGGACAAGGGGGAAAATATTCACTGAAGTGCAATTTAGAGTCTTAGTTATTACCGTGGGCTACACATTTTCATCACCAAAATAAAGCTTTATTACTTTCTAAGAGTGAGTGATAAATTCAAGGGGTGTAAAAAATCCATAGAATGTGTTTGAAGGGACAGTGATGACAAAGAATAAGATTGTTTTCTGCTTCCACATACTGAGCTCCACCAAAGTGTCACTAGGGTAAAAAAGCCTTCTTCAAAATATAGGAAGTTGCACTGAGTTGGGGGTCCAGCTGGAGAGGGTGATCTGGACATGAGAAATGCACAAATGATAAAAGAGGTACTTCCTCGATTATAAGGAGAGAAAGTATGAGATCCACAGAAAACAAAGTGCAACGTGTTATAGCAACTGCTATGCTGCCTTCTTGCTTTCTGAAAATGGAAAGAAGAAAGAAGTATGCAATCATAGAATATATATAAAACACCGTGAAGGATATGCATGTTGAATTGGTGGAAATGATTTTCAGTTCAACTCTAATGCTCTTGATGTTAAAGCCCTTGAGATTTGTGTTCATTCATTCAAATAGCTACTGAGCGTCAAGTATTACCTAGCAAGATTTCTCTTGCCACACGTTTATGTCTACTTAGAGATTCATACCAATTAGAAAAAGTCTCCTTTAACATTAAGCTGGCAAAGGCATGGTCTCCTCAGTCACAAAGGGTCCAAAAGTAAAGCTGTGGTCAGTGTTCAGAGTAGAAGGTATGCGAAGGTTACATGTGTCCTTACAAAAATGGTAAGTTTGGGGTAGAAAGTACATTTGCTGTGGGCACACTTCTCATTGATTTGTGCTCTGCCAAATGTTGAATGGCCCTTAGGAGACCCGAGAGAGGCACTACCCAGACCTTCAGGTGCTGTCTCACATGGCAATTACATTTAGCACAAGATTTTACAATGCAGCGTGTGCATCAGTCTTTAGATTGTAGATGTCATCAGCCTCAGCCCAAACTGCAGTTTAACTGGCTTCATTTGGTTACAAACATAATTGGAATTAAGGGTTAGAAGGAAAGATAAGAAAGATCTAATCTTCTTAACATAAAAGAAAACATATACACACCCATTATTTTCTTTTTTCATTTTTGTACACCCTCACTATTGAGGAGCTGTTTCATGGTGTGCAGATCTAGCCTAGGAGGGCAGCATATAAAGGCTTATCTGAAGTCTTCTAAACCTGCGGGAGGAGCCGGAGAGGGACCTATCAACACCCCTCTGCAGCTTGCCTCACATAGTGGACAGCCACATCCCAGTGTAGGGACAGAGCCCTGCCAGGGAGAATTGCTGTGCCCTCCTCATCTGCACAGGGACAGGAACTCTGTGGAGTTTCTCCTGCCCTAAGGGGAAGGAGCCAGTGCCTTGGCACACCCTTCCCAAATGGTCCAGTGCCTGATCTGAATCAACTAAAAGGAGAATGAAAAGACCTTTTCATGGCTTGAATCCTTCAAATAGAAAAAAACCTTCACACCCGCTTCTGATGAGCCCCATAAAAAATGGTTCCTTCTCAGCTGAGGAACAGAGAGAAACTTCCATTCATCAGTGGGGCAAGAGTCAAAAGAAAGAATAGGGCCACAAAAGACTCATTGTCCACAGTTCTCCCTCTTCTTTTCTTTTCTGGTTATTTGGTTGCAGCACAGATCAGCAGGGATGACTAAGAGTGAGATCTTTTGTGAGAGCAGGAGAGCCTTGAGGAAGGATTTCAGCAGGATACAAATAGTTCTGCCAGTAGCCTGGCTGTAAGCAAGACTATACACATGGTGCCATGTGGTACTGGGACCTTGGCATAGGGGGTGCTGTGGTGCAGTTATGTGAAGAAGAATATACATTTTCACCTTTTGTCTTCTTTAGCATGTAAAAGTGGCACCGTGAGTTTCAGTATCAAATGCAGTTCCAACCCCATTTATATCACTTAATACCTTTGCAAGACTGGTTGATTAATATACCCTTGCTGAGCCTCAGTTTTCCCATTTATTAACTGGAACAATAATATTTACCCCTTATGATGGTTGTGGGCATTAAGCCTGATCAACCTCCTCAGAAATTAAGAAAGGCCTAGATTACTTCCATTTTGAAAACTTCTAATACATTGAAGTAACAACAACAACAAAAATGAACAATTATTAAAAATAGGCGTTAAAAATAATATGTTCCAAATGTTTACTTTTAATAAATTAATATTCTTAGCATACTACAATATAATTATATAATTCACAAGATGAGGACCTATACTAAAAAATGTCAGTTTATATTTCACAAGATGTAATCTTTGAGGCAAACCATGAGAGACTCTTGAATGCTGACAAAAACTGAGGACTGATGGATGTGGGGGGGAGGGGGGATGGGCATGGAGGAGGGCACTTGTGGGGATGAGCACTGAGTGTTACGTGGAAACTAATTTGACAATAAACTATTTGTAAAAAAAAAAAAAAAGATGTAATCTTTGTATTTGTTTTTTTTTAAGATGTAGTTTTATAAAAGACAAAAATTCCTATCATTGTCTCAATGTACCTGAGCCTTCCGCATCACTTAGAAATGTAGTCCAAGTTTGTATCTGAAGCCCCATCAGGAATGTGAGGCCTGGGCCGCATGCTCTCCTCTGGCCCCTGGTGGAGGCCTCAGGCTTTGCTATAGGAGGTTCATAGGAGACACACGTGGACCTTAGTTCCCGTCCTCCCCTCTCCACTTCCCTTTCTACAACAGCCTCTAGAACAGCGGCAAAAAGGACTCCCATGGGAACTTAATTGATTTGGTTTGGGCATTGTTACAGAGCCCCATAACATTTCTTTGTGCAACTTCAGATTTTATTATTTTCATGACTTTCCTTGGGATGGTGCAATAAGGAGGCTAGAAATAGTCTTACTTCATAATTGTTCAGCATCACTTAAAAACATGAGAAATAATCACATACTATAAAATTCATTCTTTTAAAGTATACCATGGTTCCATGCTTTTTAGTATATTTCCAAGCTATACTTTAGTATTTTCCAGAACATTTTCATCACTGCAAAAAAAAAAAAAACTCCATAGTCTCTCCCCAAACCCACTTTCCCCCAGTCCCTGGTAACCATTAATCTACTTTCTGTCTCTCTGTGGATTTTCCCATTCTGGACATAAGATATAAAAGGAATCGTATACCATATATCTGGCTTCTTTCATTTTTCATAATGTTCTCAAGGTTCTTCCATGTTGTGGCATGTATGACTACTTCTTTCCTTTCTATTGCCAAATAATATTACCTTATATGGATATGCCATATTTTATTTGTCCATTTATCAGTTGATATGCATGTGGGTTGTTTCCACTTTGGGACTATTATGAATAGTGTTGCTATAAACATTGGTGTGCAAATTTTTGTGTAGGTGTATGTTTTCAATTTCTCTTAGGTATGTAACTAAGAGTGAAATTGCTGGGTCATGTGTTTAGCATTTTGAGAAACTCCCCAACTGCTTTCCAGAGTGGCTACAATTTTACAGTCCCATCAACAATGTACTAGGGTTCTAATTTATCCATATCTGCACTAATACTTATTGTCATCATTTTGGTTATAGCCATTGTAGTGGAGGGAAGTGATATCTCATTATGGTTTTGATATGTGTTTTCATAATGACAGGTGATGTTCAACTTCTTTTCATGTGCTCATTTGCTATTTGTATATCTTTTTTGGATATACAAATGTCTATTCATTGCTTTGCCCATTTTTAAATTGGGTTATTTGTATTTTTATTGTTGACTTGTACAAGTTCTGGATACTAGATCTCTGTCAGATATATGATTTACAAATATTTTCTCCCATTCTGTGGGAGTTATCTTTTCACTTTCTTGATAGTGTTTTTAGAAACACAAAAGTTTTGGGGCGCCTGGGTGGCTTAGTCGGTTAAGCGTCCGACTTTCCGACTTTCGCTTAGGTCATGATCTCGCGGTTTGTGGGTTCGAGCCCCGCATCGGGCTCTGTGCTGACTGCCAGCTCGGAGCCTGGAGCCTGTTTCAGTCTGTGACTCCCTCTCTCTCTGACCCTCCCCTGCTCACGCTGTCTCTCTCTCCTAGAAATAAATAAAACATTTAAAAAAAAAAAAAAGGAAACACAAAAGTTTTCAGTGAAGTCCAATTTATCTTTATTTTTAAGTTTATTTATTTTGAGAGAGAGACAACGTGCATGCATAAGTGGGGGAGGGGGAGAGAGAGAGAGAGAGAGAGAGAGAGAGAATACCAAGCAGGCTCCATGTTATCAGCGCAGAGCCTGATGCAGGGTTTGAACTCACAAATCATGAGATCATGACCTGAGCTGAAAATCAAGAGTCAGATGCTTAACTGACTGAGCCACCCAGGTGCCCCCAATTTATCTTTTTAAAAATTTTTTGGTTACTCAGAGTAAGGTATGGGTCATCCCCCCCCCCCTCTTTTTTTTTTTTTTTTTGCTAGAAATACAGTCAGTTTTCCCAGTGACATGATGCCAAGGAAGACATAATTGCAGAACTGATGGCCAGGACTTAAGGAAAGTACAAAGCTCATAAGGGCTGAGGTCCACTGGTTCTGATTAGGTTAAATATGGCAGGCAAAGGTGGTGCAGACCATAGGAAGGCCTGGCTAACCCTGTCACTGAGCTAAGATTGCTCACTGCAGCCTGGAGTTATCAGGATTTGGGTATCAAAAGAAATATGGCTATCACAATGAAAGTGAAAGCTCAGCTTAGAAAAACTCTGTCACTCTGACAAATTTATTTTTTTAAGTTTTTAAATTTACTTTGATATAGAGAGAGAAAGTGAGCAGGGGAGGGGCAGAGAGGGAGGGAGAGAAAGAGAATCCCAAGCAGGCTTGACAGTGCAGAGCCTGACCTGGGGTTTGAAATAATAAACCGTGAGATCATGACCTGAGCCAAAATCAAGAGTCAGATACTTAACCAACTGATCCACCCAGGCACTGCTGACAACTAAATTTATGAAGAGAATAATTTGTAAACCTTACCAGCTGATAATTCTACTCACCAGCCAGTAGAATTAAATCATGACTTGTCTGTCTACAATATACCATGCTGGTGTCCATTGTGATGAGGCCTCCAAACCTTCCTATCTAATCTCGTCTGCATCTCCTTAGGAAACTGCAAGAGGCAGAGACACAGTTTACTCTTGCCCCTACTGACTCCTTTGCCTTCCCCAGTGGTAACCCTCCATTTGTCCCTCTAGGTAACTCTCTACCCCTCCACCTTGCTCTGTGTCTGCTTTGGCCTTCTGGCTTCCTGTTGGGTTCAATCAAAGGGAATACTAGACCACTTTCTTACATAATACACAGAAATAAATTCAAAATGGATGAAAGACCTAAATATGCGACAGGAAACCATCAAAATCCTACAGGAGAATCTCTTTGACATTAGCCATAACAGCTTCTTGCTAGATAGATCTCCTGAGGCAAAGGAAACAAAAGCAAAAACAAACTATTGAGATTTCATCAAGATAAAAAGTACCTATTTGAAGTACCTATTATGTATGAGAGATATCTATTATGAGCCAGCTCTTTAGATACTAGGGATTTTGGGTAAATGAGATCATAAAACCCCTGCTCTTGCGGAGTTTACACTATGACAGAGAGACAGACAAATTGATACACATTATATCAATAGCTAGTGATAGGTGCTAGGGGGAAAATAACACAGGCAAAGGGAATGGAAATGATGGCAAGGGGTGCTACTTTAGGTAGAATGTGTGGTCACAGAAAGCCTCTATGAAAAGACTTGAATTAATGAAGGATGTCTGTGTGACTGTCTGGGAGAAGGGCGTTCCAGAAGAACAGCATGCACAAAAGTTCTTTGTGCCAGATTGAGGAGTGGTAAAGAGACCACGAGGCTGGAGGGAAGCAAATGAGGCAGAAACTAGGCAGAGGAAGGAAGGGACCAGATCATGCAGGAGCTTGGGGGCCATTGTAAGAGCATTGAATTTCTCAACGTAATGGAAGCCTTTGGAGGGTTTTAAGGTTGGGGGAGGTGTGACATGATACGACATTTATTTTAAAGGATCACCATTCCATGCGACAGAGAGAAACGGTCCCTAGATAGCACTGTCAGATGACAAAAATAATACAATTTAATAATAAATTTTATGTCCTTAATTCAAGAGAAAGCAATCCATGGATTGGGGGAGTACAGTGCCTCACAAACACTGGAGCATTCTTCCCAGGGGATTTTGGGTAAGACTGAGTAAGTTATATAGAGAGACAGCATGGAAACAAGGCATAATTGGATAGGAAGGTGGGGAATTCCCTATAAGGCTAGCAGGTCCTATTTTCCAGGAGAGCCCAACAATTGCTGTCTTTCTTAACACACAAATGTGTTCTTCCTCATGATCCCTTTGTCAGGGAGGAAGAAATTTTCCTCTGTCCAAGGTTCTTCTAGCTGGACAAAGAATGAAACATATGAGACAGATTAACAGGAGAAAGTCATATTTAATTTTGTATGTACAAGGAATCCATACAGACATGAAATTCCAAAGATAGGTAAATGGAGGTATGTCATTTCAAACTAAGAGAAGGGGGTAGGGATCTGGGACTTCAAAGAGAAGGAATGCAATTCATGAGAAGATGAAAAAGAGTAAATGCTTGACAAACGAACATTGTTGGGCCACATAGAAACAGTGGGACATAGAGAGTGATTTTAACAAATGGACTTTGTCCCCTCCCCCCATTCCCTACCCCTGTTCATATTATAATATAGTTTTCTATGTGATTTTGTCTTCCTGGAACAGGCCTTCTATCTAAATTCTTTTTAGGCAGCTCAGGAGATGTCAAAGTTTCTTCCTGAGTCTTTGGGGCCTTGATTGTTTTCAGCTCAAAATAACCTACCTGCCTTTGTGGCCTGTCTTGGGAGGCCCTGCCCCTTGGCCTCCACACCTTCATTGGCTGCCTATTGACCACCAAATAAGGTCCCAGACAGCCTTTATGGGAACTCTATGTCTCAGCCAGAGTGTTCTACTGGCACTTCCCCAAATAGATAGTACACTTTTCCATCTGTGCTTTGCTCATGCTCTTCCTTTGGCCTGGGATGTTGTTCCACCACATTTCTACCCAATAAAACTATTCAGACCCTCGCTTGTGCTACCACTTTCATGAAGCCTTCCCTGATTGCTCTCTCCCTCCCCATGGCTAACTCTTCATTGCTACGACTAATACAAATACGTGCTGCTTTATTTTGTCCTCGATTAAGTGCCCATGTTATGGTCCCCACTGGATTAAAGTTCCTAAAATGCATGAATTCATCCTTTTTTCATATCCATGGCAAAATGTACCCCTGCTTAGTGCATGAAAAGTGGCCAATAAATATTTGTTGAATATTTAATTAGTTTTCTATTGCATAACAAGTTATTACAAATTTAGCAGCTGAAAGCAATATGCATTTTGTTATCTCAGTTTCCATGGGTCAGTCTAGACAAGGCTTAGCTGGGTTCTCTGCTCAGAGCCTGACAACCTACAATCAAGTTGTCAGCTGCAGTTTCATCTGAGGCTCAGGGTCTTCTTCCAAGCTTCTGTGGTTGTTGGAAGAGCCCATTTCCTTGCAGATGTGGAACTCATAAGCAGCTTGCCTTCTTAAGGCCATCAGGAGAGAGTCTTTGATGTTTCAAGTTTCTGACCTCTAGATGCTCTTTTAAAGGGCTCACCTGATTGGGTCAACTAAATGAACTCATTAGGGAACTTAAGTCCAGCTGCAAAATCTCTTCATCTCTACTCCATAATTTAGGTGACATCCTATGTGATGAAGTGACATCCGTCATATTCACAGGTCCCACCCACACTCAACTGGAAGGGATTGCAGAGTGAATGTACACCAGGGGTGTGAATTTGGGGAATCATATTAGAATTCTTCCTATCACAAATGTTTTTGGGACAATGGTCTTAATAGAGTATTTTTTATTTGATTGTGTCACAAGACACCAAATTGCTTCAAATTAGAAGAAAAAAGCTTTAGTTACTATAGATGTAAAGGTCTTTAAATAATGTCTGTGATAGAAGTTAATTTCCCCATTTGGTTTTTTGTTTTGTTTTGTTTTGTTTTGGTGTTTTTTTTGGGTTTTTTTTTTTTTTTTGGTACATTGAAATGAAAACAATTATTTTGAATCATTTTAGTTTGGTTGTAGTTTGTATTGTTCAGAGTTGGTTTCAGTTCATCTTGTTCAATCTGGAAACAAGAGCACAAAATCACTATGTAAGTGACAGAGCTGAGTTTGTTAATTAATAATAGGTGGGCAAACAGACTAAATGTCTGCCTAAAAATTACATAGACAAGGAACTGATAGAAAGACTAATTCCTCCAGCAGGGCACAAAAGTCAAGCACAGGTGAGCTCTTAATCAAATGAGCTCTATAGTGTCATTTTCCTCTCAGAACCCTACTCAGTTTTCTTATTTGAATATATCCGCAAAGTTGGGTTTCTTAGTACAGCCAGGAGAATTCCTCATTTATCCTGGCATGAGATTTGGTGGGGGTGGGCAACAACCATAACATGACCACTTTTAAAACAGATTTGTGCCTGGTCTGAGGTTTGCTAAAGGAATAAGGACAGAAAGAAAAATCTATAGTTCAGTTTATGAGGGAGATATCTCACCAGTGGGACTGTGACAGGCAAAATCGAATGCAATGGATTGGGTAGATTAAAAAAAGAGAATGGCAATTTAAGGACATGTTGGGGAGACCCTTCTGGTGGACTTACAATCAACTTGACCTGAGACAGATTAACAGGAGAAAATCAAATTTAATAATGAACGTAATGAGGAATCCACAGACATGAAATTCCAAAGACAGTGAGGCAATGACCTGGTTATATGAGCTAAGGAGAAGGGTAGGGTCTAAGGATACAAAGGGGAGAAAGACCATTATCAGGAAGGTGAAAGGAGATGTATGGAAAACACAAGTTGCCCTATTATGCAGACAAATTTCTTAGATAAGGAGGAATCTCTCTTAATAGCTCTCTTCCTGGCTGTCTTCCTGGTACTGGGTCTCCTTTCCAGTATAAATTTAGGCATTGAGGACCAAGAAAAGAGCTCTTCCTGCATCTTCTGGGTTTTGATTCCTTTTAACTCAAATTAATGTTCATGCCAAAGTGGCCCATCTTGGGGCAGCCTGCCCTTGATCCTCACAGATTATTTTTGGGGGGAAAATTTTAAAATATTTAAATTTGAATTAAAGCATTTGAATTTTTGAACACTTGTTGAGCCTGTGAACATATGTTGTATGTTTATATATGCACCTTGTCTATGACTAGTAGCTGAAATATGTTTATACAAATTTTTTCCACTGTGATATGGAAGGGCAGGGTCAATGAATGTGGGAGGGAAGTCAGGCATTGGCAATTTTACCTATTTTTGCACCAGGCCCTTTCCTCTGTGCTCTGCAGAGACCCAGTCATAGTGTCAGGGGCAGAAATTTGTCTCCCTGTTCCTGCTTTTGTGCTCCAGAATACAGATTCACACATGGAGGGAAAGGATGATCATGTGGGGAAAGTCCCCAAAGCTGGAATGACTTCTGGGGAATTTGGCTGAGACAAGAGGTGGGAGAAGGTGTGCCAAATTCTCATGCCTTTCCCCACACCCTGTGAAAAGTCCTATTGCTAGTGCTGAGCACTGGGCCAGTTTTTAATTTTTACTAATGAAAAATGTGTACTAGTGAAATAGTACAATACCTTGAACAAGGCCAGAAAGTAAATAAAAGTGGCAGCTCTTCCTCTCATCTCCGTATGATGTTAATCTCTGTATGATGTTAAAGACCTCTCCTTTTGCAAGACGATTTCATTGGTTTGTTTAAAAACCAAACTACAGGCTTGCTATTTTTATTTCATTCATTATGATAATCACAAAGCATAACCTTTTTTCAAACAAAATGATGAAATACCCACAAGTCATGGCAGACTAGTTATTACTTATGCTTATTAACAAACTTCTCACTACAAAGGTGGCTCTATGAGCCACTGTGCAGAGGCTGCAGGCACATCACTGACTCCTGTTCAAAAACTATAAAATGCTGATGGCAGCTGAAGACATAAATGTGTCTTTTGTCTGTTTTACAGGGGGTAATAGCAGTTACTGCCCCAGAATGGAACCAGTGTTGCCAGTTATAATCTGTCACTTATATTTTTCATATCATTTGTGATCTCTTATGTGATGGATTTAGGGTTCATATAGAGTATAAACATATAGCTTTGAGAACGAAAATGGGTTCTTGGTCTACACTACCTGGTTTGTGGACATTTCCACTTGGAAATATTAATTGACCCCTAGCCCTAGCCCTCCGATGGAACTCTCCAATGTTCTCCTAGGCCTCTAGACTGCATCTCTCACTTTCTACTTTTCCTTCAGTCTTTTCTTTTCTTTCTTCTATTTCTATAATTGGTGGTCACTTCAGCTCCATAGCACTGCTAACTCCAAGTCTCCATCAAGTTGGGGCCATTAAAGGCTGCCATGCTTATGCTTCTCTAACACAGCTTTGGATCACATCACTTCCCTGCTTAGAAACCTGCAAAGATCTCCTATTTCCCATAACATCACACCTACACTTCCTGACTTGCCTTTCAAGGCCCTCCTCAGACTAAATTAATCTGACTTACTCAACTTTCCACTTACTTATTCCACTGATCATCAATCATGCTAGTCACTTCATTGAGCTCCTGTGCCCATTATCACCTCACTGCCTTTCTTCAGGCTGTTCCCCTTGCCTAGAATGCCATTCCTCGATCCTTGCCTCATTAAACTATGTCCTTCCTGCACTTTTCTGGTACACCTCACTGATCTTTTCCTCTTTGAACTCTTAAAGCATTACAAATGTCTCTTCTATGCATTATAGCATTTAATTATATGCCTGCCTTCACATTGGTGGTTGTTTTATAGACAGGTCTACAAGCTTCTAGAAGTCAAAATAAGCGTTATATTCCCTAACCTTCACATAGTTGAGTACATGGTAGGTACTATATTGAAGATATTGTTTCACAGTTTTTGTGTCCAGATTGAATTAGTAAAATAATTCTTATTTTCAGAATATGTTCTCAGGTAAATGTATAGCTATAGTATCAGATAAATGATTTTAATATAAATAAATGATTGCTACAGAGTTGATTAATATTGGATATAAGGTTTTTATCTGCTACTAGCTATAATATTTCTTTAGAAAGACAGAAAGGGGGCGCCTGGGTGGCTCAGTCGGTTAAGTGTCTGAATTCGACTCAGGTCACAATCTCATGGTTTGTGTGTTTGAGCCCCGTGTCAGGCTCTGTGCTGACAGCTAGCTCAGAGCCTGGAGCCTGTTTCAGATTCTGTGTCTCCCTCTCTCTCTGACCCTCCCCTGCTCACACTGTCTCTCTCTCTCTCTCTCAGAAATAAATAAAACATTAGAAAAATTTTTAAAAAAAGAAAGAAAGGAAGAAAGAAAGAAAAAGCCCAGAGCTAGGATACATGGATTTTAAGTATTATTCAAATACCACCCCTTCAATAAAACACTACTTTTTTGTACATGGGCCATTAGTAATGGTAGCTATCATCATATGCCCATTGTGTCTTATACATACCTCTAAGCAATATTGCTTTGCACTATCTTCACATATCTGTCTTCCTTCTTTGCCTTTTCCCCAAACTGAGTTCCTTGATGACAGAGACTATGTCTTTTAATTCCTGAATCTACAGAAACTGACAAAGAACTGGTAATCAATAAATGGTTGTTGAATGAATAAATGAATTACCAGAGCCCTTATGTAACCATGAGTGTGAGTAATGGCTGGCAAATGATCATTGAGATTTTTTTATAAATAAACATATATATAGATATAGACATAGATATATGGATAAGCATTTAATTTTATTAAATGTTTATTCATTTATTTTGAGAAAGAGCACACATGCATAAGTGGGGGAATGGCAGAGAGAGGGAGAGAGAGAGAATCCCAAGCAGCTCCGTGCTGTCAGCACAGAGCTCAATGAGGGGCTTGAACTCATAAACCATGAAATTATGAGCTGAGCGAAAATCAAGAGTTGGATGCTCAATTGACTGAGCCACCCAGGTGCCCTTGAACCTTTTTATATATTTAAAAACATTTTTTAATGTTTATTTATTTTTAAGAGAGAGAAAAGCAGAGCACAAGCAGAGGAGAGGCAGAGAGAGGGAGACATAGAATCTGAAGCCAGCTCTAGGCTCTGAGCTGTCAGCACAGAACCTGATGCTGGGATCCAACCCACGAACTACAAGATGATGACCTGAGCCAAAGTCAGAAACTTAACTGACTGAGCCACCCAGGTGTCCCGAACCTTTATATATTTTTTAAGTGATGACTTAAGATACATATTTCTTAATTCTTAGGAGAACTAAAATCTCAAAAATTCAAAATTTATCTTTTTTATATAAACAATTATACAGGAAATTACAGCTCAGTTTAGACTAAAAGCTTGCCAAGCCTAGAGATTTTTGTAATATTTTAAAGATAGGTATAGTATGATTGCTTCAGCAGCACATATACTAAAATTAAAAATAGGTGTAGCTATCCACTTCTTTCAACTTTTCTTAAAAGTAGCATTCTTACTCAAAAGCAAAAAACCAAATCATCTGATTTCAAAAATGAGCAAAGGATTTGAATAGACAGTTCTCTGTAGAAAATGTTTAAATGGCCAGCAAGCATATCAAAAGATGCTCAATAGCACTTGTCATTAGAGAAATGCAAATCAAAACCACAGAGGGATACCACCTCACACATGTTAGGATGACTGCTATAAAACACACACACACAATAACAAGCTTTAGTGAAGATGTGGGCTTCCCACTGTTGGTGGGAATATAAAATGGTGCAGCTGTTATGGAAAACAGAGATTCGTAAAATAAATAAATAAATAAAAATTTTAAATTAAAAAAGTTAAATTTTAAATTAAAAAAGCTAAATTAAAAATATGATCCAGAAATCCCACTTCTGGGTATATATATATATATCCAAGAGAATTGAAGACAGGATCTTGAAGACAGATATGCACACTCATGTGCATTACAGCATTATGCACAATAGTTAAGAGGTGAAAGCAATTCACATGTTCATTAATAGATGAATGGGAAAAAATGCAGTACATACATATAATGGAGTATTATTGACCTTTAAAAAGAAGGAAATCCTGTCATATGCTACAATATGGGCAGACCTTGAGAAGGTTAAGAGGTAAGTGTAATAAGCCAGTCATAAAATGACAGATACTGTAAGTTTCCACTTAAGGAGGTATCTAAAGTAGTCTAACTCTTAGAGACAGAAAGGAGAATACTGGTTTCATGGGACTGAGGGGGGAGAGGGAAACTGGGGAGTTGTTCAACAGGTATGGAGTTTTAATTTTACAAGATGAAAAATTCCAGAGCCCTGTGCACAACATTGTGAATATACTTAACACTACTGAACCATACACTTAAAAATGGTTAAAATGACAATTTTTATGTCATGTGCATTTTTTTTTTTTTTTTTTTTTTAAGAAAGCAAGTATGGGGGCACCTGGGTGGCTCAGTTGGTTAAGTGTCTGACTTCGGTTTGGTCATGATCTGATGGCTCAAGAGTTCAAGCCCCATGACAGGCTCTGTGCTGACAGCTCAGAGCCTGGAGCTTGCTTTGGATTCTGTGTCTCCCTTTCTCTCTGCCCCTTCCCCGTTCATGCTCTGTCTCTGTCTCTGTCTCTCTCTCAAAAATAAATAAACATTAAAAAATAAATAAATAAAATAGACTAGCATGGAGCCCAATGTGGTGCTTGAACTCACTACCCTGAGATCAAGACCTGAGTTGAGATCAGGAGTCAGATACTTAACTGACTGAACCACCCAGGCACCCCTGGGTACATTATGTGCTTTTAACCATAATTTAAAATATTAAAAAGAATAGCACCTCACACATGTACACACCATCATCAATATATGCTTGCACATTGACATAAGCCAGTAGATGCTTAATAAATGTTTCCAATACTGATGGTCATGAGGGAAAAAAATAGGAGACCATTTTTTATTCTGATTTATAGCACCTAATGATAAAGACATCAGAGGTCTAATAACAGTGTTCCACTGAAGAATGGAACTTGTTACTAAATACTGAAAACTTCTGATAAGACTTTCTAGTTTGTATAACTAGAAACTATTGGAGCAAATGTTATGGTAATTTATAATTATTGAATTATATGTACTGATGGGTTTTAATAAAATGGACATGCTTTTTGCCTTTTCTATTATGTTGCCTACTTACATTTTTTGTCATGCTACATGGTATGTGGCTTATGGGATATAATTTATATATTCTTAAAAAAGTATAAATAAATAAAACCTGGAATTAACACAAGACATAACTTAGCATTAGAGAAAATTGACCTTGTTCACCATGGAAAGAAAACTAAGGGATCCTTCTTGATCTATCTGTTTCCGATCTCCTAAAGTCAGGTTTTCCATAGAACTTAAGGCATGCAGGGTAACTTTCCCCAAACTACCTACTACTTCCTCTGTTGTCTTTTCGGCAGTTTTGGTTCAGTGTCACACCCAAAAAAGGGCACACCTCTTTAACCCTTTCAACTCTTGAATCAAACACACCCTTATTAGCTGTGCTTTTCACGTAAACAGTCAGCATCTGTCATTCAGCTCTGGCTTTGGGAGAGAGCGGCAGTGCCTGAAGGTGAGCTGGTGAGAGTTATTCAGGGTAGACTAGGAGGAGAAGGAGGACTAGACAAGGCTATCCTGAGAAGTGAGAAGACTGACATTGGCAATGCCCACACAACTACATTTTACTTCCCATACTCTCTTGGTGTCTCTATAGAAAGAAAAAAGAAGCAACATCATGGTAAGAAACTAACTGAAGTTTTGTTATCTTTTCATTGACTAAGACTTTATTTTTAGTTTGTGTAGTAGTAGTATTAATGACATCAATTAACTTCACAATGGGTATTTTGTCTAGAGCTGGCAAATTATCTGAGCTCAAAAATCGTAATCCATTGTGAGTAAAAAGGATATAGTGGGAGACCAAGTATTTTAGAGACTATGTTAGAAGTAGAAATGAAAATGCCTAGTATGTGATATGCCGGCTCTGCCTTTTCCTAGGTTCTTGAAAATATTGCAGGTCGTCATTGACAAAGCCACTCTCATTTAATCTTTTCTTTCCCCTGAGTTCAACACATCTCCCTACCCCAAGCCCCTTTCCCAAATTTCAAAGGGAAATTGATGTCCAGTCCCTTGGAAGAAACTGGTTGGGAAACATTAGACTGAGAGTAAGGATTAATTTTTATTTTTCTTTATGGCAGGAGATGGTAGAACTCTTTTACACATTCTTGTAAAATGTAGGTTATCTTTCAAATGCGTTCTCCAGTGGGCGTTGGCCGCTGCTCTTACCAGCCTGTCCTCATAACAAGTTATTATGTATTGCACATACTTTCCCCAAACGAGATTTTATTAGGACACGGAAATTTATGGGACAGACTCGGCTTCTTACAACCCTAATCACTCGAGATGTACTATGGCTTAAAATAAGTTATGAGAAAAAAGCAATCTTGTAAACTTTGAAGAAAAAGAAGTTTATATAATGTCTATTAGACTTTGCTTCACTAGTTTGATCATGGAGGCATAAATATAAAACCCCAAGTAAGTGTTGGGCATTACTGCCATTTTATTTGTTAATATTTCACACTTGCCTTCATCTTTTGATATATTAGACATAATAGCTTAATAACTACACTGACAATTGTCTTTACATTAAAATATAAGCTCCTAATCTTCTTCTCTAAATCTTTATGGAATAAGAATTCTGTTTCATAAGAAATGTTTTTCAAAAATTTGCTTTTATAAGAAATGCTTTTCAAAAATTTAAAATGTAAAAATTAAAAAATGTAAACATCTTGGCTTAAGAGCAGTATGACTATAAACCTTCTAAAAATGTACTAAGCAGACAAATTTAAGCATAGCCTATGTACCTTGGAGTCAGCTTGGGTGGGATGGTGAAGAGCTTGGAGAGGAGGTATGTTGGCCAGGCTGATGATCCTGAAGGTTGTTTCTCCCTTGGGTCCTTCTGATATGAGATAAAGGTACATGGGAGACACTGCAGGTATTAATGGCATCATGGCTAGTGAGACAACACTAAATTTTGATTCAGATGTTGAAACGGGCAGGAACCTGCTGCCTATGTCTCCAGGCGTAATCGGGACTAGGGCAGTGCTCAACCTAGGTGCACAGACTTGTCCTCCTCAAGCCTGTACAGGAGTAGTGTTTGCAAAACACAATCCAAACATGCAAGCCGAGGCAGAGAGAAGGCATCTGAGGCTCACACTGCCTGCCAGGAACAGAGTGGTGAGAGGTGACGAAATGCTTTACTTTTCAAACCGAAAGGAGCAGCAACCTTCTCACAGACTTCCCATTCCCAGCATGCACAGAGTTCCCAGTCCCCGAAGACCAAGTCTAGTGGAGGCAGTGGAGAGAGAATAAGAGCAGATTTTGTAGGAGCAGAAATCAGGGGGATCCCTCTGAGGATAGAAAAGGAGTAAAAGGACCAAAAGATCCAGACAGTGGGGAAAAAAATAGTAGACGCTGAATGAAAACTCAGTATTTTATAGGCCCCAGCGAGTTAAAGTGTGAACTCCTCCCCACTTTGGTACTTCTGATGCTATGTTCTGGGCTCCCCTGGGGCTGTTCTACCCAGTCCTGACTCCTGGGTCTTTAAGGTCCACTTCCTGTCCACTTGCTCCTCCTCCCCACCTTCCTTAGCAGCACACTTTGCTTCCTAGCTCTTTCTCTGTCTAAAGTGACCTTCCTGCTTTCTCCCTGATCTTGTTTAGGGGTGTGTGTGTGTGTGTGTGTGTATGGTAGTCAAATGCAGCCAAAAGGAACAGAGTAGGAAATGGAAGGAGAGACATAGTACAGACATTATTAGGCATCTTCTGATCCCACCAGCTACCTGTGACCTTGAGCAAATCACTTTCCAAACCAAGTTTTTTCAAATTGAAAATGAGGATGACAATTACCACCTTATAAGACTGTTATGTGGTACCTGGCATATGGCAGTTCTTAAGAAATGTTAGCTGAAATAAGTCAAAGAATAAGTATATAAAACATGTGCAGTGCCATGAGAAAGCAAAGAAATGCATGTTTACCTAGTTATTATAAAACATTGCATGCATCAGGAAAATGTATAAAGTATAAATGTAAAGTATAATGAATAATTATAAAACAAGCACCTTTATAACTAAGCACAGGTCAGGAGGTAACACATCGCTGCCCCATCTTAAGTTTGCTATGGGTCTCTCTGGTGGTACTCCCCCAGCCCATCACCAGGGCCAGTACTAGGTTGACCGCAATGGGGCACTCACCTCAAGAACAAAGTTTAAGGGGTGCCAAAAAACTCAACAGTCAAATAATACTTTAATATAATATTTTATTATAATGGTTTGAAAAATAAAAGTTAATACTGAGCCTGACGCAGAGCTTGAACTCACAGACTGTGAGATCATGACCTGAGCTTAAGTTGGACACTTAACTGACTGAGCCACCCAGGTGCCCCAAAATATCAAAATTGTAAATACAAGACCTCTACCATCATCAGTAACCACTACCTTAACTGTTATAACCATCACATCTCTTTTCTGTATACTTTAACCACCTATGAATATATCCCAAGACAATGCAAATCAATTTTCCTGTTCTTGACTTTCATATAAATGGAATTATATACTGTGTTCTCATTTGTGCCTGGATTGTTTTGATCAACTTATATTTATAAAATTCATCCATTGGTTGTGTGCAACTGAAGTTGGCTCATTTATATTGCTGTAGAGTATTCTATTGTATGAATGTACCACAATTAACTTACTCATTTTTACTGTCAATGGGCCCCGGGTCTGTTTTCTGTTGGGGGCTATTACAAGCAATGCTGCTATCAACATTCTTCTGCACTTGTTCTGAAACAATGTTCATGAACTTCTGGAGAACAAGAGTTCCCAAAGTGAAGACTGGGGATCTTCCGGGGTTTCCAAGATCTTCTGGGGGAGACTGTAATGTCAAAATAGTTTCATAACAATGCTGAGGGTCACCTGGGTGGCTCAGTTGGTTGAGCATCCAACTTCAGCTCAGGTCATGATCTTATGGTTTGTGGGTTTGAGGCCCATGTCGGGCTCTATGCTGACAGCCAGCTCAGAGCCTGGAGCCTGCTTCAGATTCTGTGTCTTCCTCTCTCTCTGACCCTCCCCTGCTCATGCTCTCTGTCTCTCTGTCTCTCTGTCTCTCTCTCTCTCTCTCTCTCGCAGAAATAAATAAAAAACATTTAAGAAAACAAAAACAAAAGACAGTGCGGAGATGTTACCTTTCACTCATGCTCTCACAAGTGCACAGTGGAGATCCAGAGGTGACGTGATGTGCAAGGATGTCTTGTTCTGCTGACTAATAGAGGGTATCCTGAGTATTCCTGGATTTTATTACTCAGTTTTAGTCTTTGTTTTCATTTTTTTAAAGTTTATTTATTTGAGAGAGACAGAGACATTGTGAGGAGGAGAGGGTCAGACAGGGAAAGAGGGGGAGGGGCAGACAGAGAGGGAGAGAGATTATCCTATCAGCACAGAGTCCAATGTGGGGCTTGAACTCATGAAACTGTAACATCATGAACTCAGCCAAAATCAAGAGTCAGGTGCTTAACTTGCTGAGCCAGCCAGGCACCCCTTATCAGTGTTGATAGATATAACCTACATAAACAAAGGCTCTTGGGGGCCTTAACTTCTAGGAGTGTCAAGGGGTTCAGAAACCAAAAATTCTGAAAACTGCTACTCTAGAGAGTGTACTAAGGAGAGGAATTGCTTGCTTGCTCATAGGACCTGTGCATCTTCAGTTCTATCAGATAATGGCACAATGTTTTCCAGGGTAGTGCCACCAGTTATATTCCAATCAGCAGTGCAGAAGAATTCCCATTGTTCCAGAGCCTCTCTTATATTTGGAATTATTGTTCTTTGCAACTATTTTCCAATCTGATGGGTGTGTAAATATATCTCATTGTGATTTTTTCTTTTCATTACCTTGATTACTGATCAGGAACGTATCTTAGAAAATCATTAAGAATATGTGTAGAGATAAGCTACAGATATGCTTTCTGCAGCTTGAAATAACATAAATGAACAACGGCAGGAATTGAAGTACATTAACATGATGGAATTCAATGTAACCACTAAAAATACTATTTAAGATGTAATTTATTGGCATGAATTCAGTGAAAACTACAATATATCAAAAAGCTTTTTATCAAGTGATAATGTATAATGCTCTGAAAAAAAAGCCAGGAACAGGGATGCCTGGGTGGCTCAGTCAGTTAAGCATCCAACTCTTGATTTGGGCTCAAGTCATGATTTCACAGTTCTTTTTGTGAGTTTGAGCCCCATGTTGATTCTTTTAGGATCTCTCTCATCGATTCTCTTGGGATGCTTGGGATTTACCACTCTCCCTCTCTCTCTGTTTCTCCTCCACTTCCTCACACCCTCTCTCTGCCCCAAAATAATTAATTAAACTTTAAAAACTGTGAACCAATTTAAAAAAAGCCAGGAAGAAAAAAATAATACTAGTGGTATCTTGGGATGGAAAAATGAAAGCTAATTTATATTTTCTTCATTGTACTTGTTTGTATAATCTGACTTTCAAATATGAGTATGTATTTTTTGTTTTTTAAGGTTCCCTTTTCCATCCATTTCTTCCCCAGAGATTATGCTAGATGTTTTACAAATATTTCAATTGACTCTCAAAAAAATCTAGAGGCTGGGTATTTCAGAACCTGGATTTTGGGAGGAATTAAGTGCGAAGGGGACTGAGGCTAGAGACAGGCCTTTGCTCTTGTCTGAGGATTGCTCACTGAAGACTTCAGGAATAATTCATTGCCCCCAAACTACTTACATTCCACTACACACATTTGTCTAGCTCTCGCTTATTGATGGGTGGGTGAGTAAGGGATTGCCGGGAGCCGAACCAGCCTCTCTGGATGGCAATCACGGCAAGGAAGTGACAATGTTTGCAGCTCCTCCCATGAGAAATGAAAACTGGTATCTCCTTCTGCTACCATTAGCTCATGCTGGGTATAAGCCTGCTGGTATTGACCAGGCCTCCCAATATTCCATATCAGACCCATATTCTGAATACAGATACCTCATAAGGAAAAGCATATTCCTGCCTTTACAAAAGAGACTGTAGATGAAAGCTCTATGGGCGATTGTCAAAAGGCTCTTCCTATGGGCCTTGCAGATCCAAGACTTAAGGGGTTAAGAACACAAGAGTTACAATTGAGCCTGGCCCTGAGACAAAGAGCCTATTTCAGGGCAGAACATAAGTTACTACATGTATCTTTGCTAATTGGTGAAGCATAGCAGTCCCTTCCTCAAGGCCTACATTCCACACACATCCTCCCTTACACTGGCAACTGGGATGAGGATAGATAAGAGTAGCTAAAACATAAACCCAGGTTCAAAGACGGACACATTTAGGGCCCCCATGATGGTTTCCACACACAAACCAATTCAGAAACATTCATCCTCTTGAGAGCCAGATAGAATGACTCCTAGCTTGTCTATATACAACATAACTATATATTATCCTGTTTTTCACTAAGAGCATCCTGTTAATTCCTTGGTTGTAAATTCACTATGACTGGGATAATTCTGCAGAATATCAAAAACTTGTTATTGCAAAAGGCCTCCCATTGTAGAAATTCCTTTCTCTGACTTCATGTTGTTGCTGAACCTTTAAATAAAGACACAAAAACCGACAGGACAGAGATGGCTGCCTGGTGATCAGAAAGAATCTCGGGGCTCTCTCATTCTCTTTCGCCGACACCATCCATCCTTCAGGGACCCCTGGACCTGTCGGAGCCGGCACAGCCTCCGACAAGGGATTTCTGGAAAATAAGGTCTATGTGTTTATTTGACAAATATTTATTGAGTGCCTATTGCTACCATGCATTGAGGAAGGGTTGGGGGCACAGTGGTGAACCAAACTTCATTCTTGTACTCATGCAGCTTCTGTTCAATAAGGAAAGACAGATGATAAAATGTGAAACATGAAGTAATGATAAGCGCCATGAAGAAAAAGAAAGGAGGATAAGGTTATAGAAAACGAGGTTCTGTTTTACATAGGGTGACCCAAAGCTGTTTACCTAGTTGCATGTCTTCTTCTATACATTATGATCTGGGGGGAAAAGTTTTTTTAAAAGGTGGGGGAGGGGAGTAGACTTCTGTTTGTTTTCTTTATTCTGGTCATGGCACATCGGAGATGAGCGCTCATAATCCATGGATGATGCGCCAAGTTATGGAGACACGCTCTTCTAGGAACTGCATCTGATGTGGCTGTTCTATCTCTGTCTCACCAACTGAGAACCATAAAGTGATCTCCTTATTTACTTAGTTTCTATCATTTAAACTTGGGCCTTGAAACAGCAGCAAAATATCACACTATCATTTCTGCCAGCCACCACTGTCTTAGGCCACTTTGTGCTTTTCAAACCATGTTCACATATATCATTTCATGTGAATTTCTCAATAATACTGTATGGTAGAAGAGGAATTTTTAGAGGATAAATGATTTGATCCCTATATAGTAACTGAGTTCTTTTCATGAAAGCATGCATTCTGTTTTTTAATTTGGAATGTATTTCCCAGGAAGTCAATAATTCTCACTAGAAATTATGGAAAACTGAGGAATTTAGGGGGAGATGTATATTAACTGGGAAAACAAAGATTTTTCCATTTTCTAGAGTTAACTCCATTATTTTCTGCCATACTTTTAAATGTGGTTAAACTAACCTCAAGTCTCAAGGTCACTAGAAGTCTCATAGACAGCCTAGAGCCATAGTGCTATGTTGGAGAGGCTTCATTCTTTATAGAACCATATCCAAGTTCCTTCTTGCTTCTTGATCTCCCTCACCTTAGGGTGGACTTGACTACTAGCTATGCCTGGTGTTGTGGGTGGGAGGAGGTGGGGGGTAGGGGG
>NW_027532594.1:2917448-2920086 GCF_008692635.1 Crocuta crocuta
GGGGGGGGTGGAGAGGCATGCTGTGTCAGACCTCTCCAAGGCTGTTTCTCCCTCTTCTCTGCAACTTATTCCCTGTGCCCTCATCACATCATTTAGATATGGATGACCTAACTGAGGCTTATTCCTTGGGATTTGAGTACTTGGATCCTGAGACTCAATGCTAGTTTTCTAGTGTTTAAAGTACTTATTTTGTTTTAACTGAGATAAAATCAATATATATTGCATAACTTACAGTTGTACATTATAATTTGCTATTTGTATACACCACAAAGTGACCACCACCATATGTCTAGTTACTACACATCACCATACAGTTGTGACCCTTCACCATTCAGCCCTCTCTCACCCCCTTCTCCTCTGGTAACCAATCTGTTCACTGTATTAAAGTACTTATTCTTGATCTTTGACATGAGCAATTGTGCAAGTCATTCTTGTTAGACTGCATAAAGAACATGGTTTTGTTTTTGTTATTGTTTTTTTTTTTTTTTGGCTCTGGGTCAATTAAAAAGGAACTAATTTGACTACTTCACACTGAGCATATTTCCATTAACTAGTCTGATTAAGCTTCTTTACTCCAATTTGGAACTAACTAGTCAGTGATTTGATTGTGCTAACCAAGATATACATATAGTCCAAGAGATAGTAAGAAATACCGTGCTATAAATTTCAAATTCTTCAGTCTCCTCTTAATTACATGTTATGCATAGGGGAAAAAAATCGCCAAATTAGGATTAAATATCTCTACAATAAAGCACATTGATTCAGCATGATCATTATCTTCACCTTTGGGAGAAAAAGAAAAAGTTCATCAAACTCTGTTCAGTTTACACATAATGAAACATTGTGAGTTATTTGTTACCCATAATTGGGCATGCAGTGTTAGTGAGGAGCCCAGCATAGGGAACAGAGCACTTGGGTAATTGAGGAAAATAATGAGGGACTGTTGACAAAGAGTAGGAAAGGTGTTAAGGAAACCAAGAGAAGTGAAAGAAGCTTAAGCTTCTGAGTTCTTTGCTCACATGGCCTCTTCCAAAATCCTGTCCCTAAATCTGTAATCCAGAATTTGGGGTTCTTTTTCTTTTAAAAAATTTTTAATGTTTTATTTGTGTGTGTGTGAGAGACAGAGACAGAGAGAGAGAAAACACACGCGCACGTGCATGGGGGAGGGGCAGAGAGAGGTAGACGCAGAATCTGAAGCAGGCACTAGGTTCTGAGCTGTCAGCACAAAGCCTGATGCAGGGCTTGAACTCAGGACTCAAGATCATGACCTGAGCCGAAGTTGGATGTTTAACTGACTGAGCCACCAGGCACCTCTGGGGTTCTTTTTCTTAGAGAAATCTCTCAAAATTTGTTCTGCCCCACACAACCTGGTTCTACCCCAAGCAGAGGATAGTGAAGCACTCCTGTGCCAGCACCAGCTGAGATCCTTCCCATCCTAGGCCTGAAGGGGCAAGAGGAGGAAGCAGCCACTGGTAACTGCATAGAAGTATGGCTGCAGGGAAGGCTGCAAACCTGGCCACACCCGCCCAGAGCACAATAGGAGAGGGAGAAAAGAAAAATGCCTAACCTCACCTCAGTCCCTCCCTTTGATTTCCCATCACTGCCTTCCACTGGCTGAACCAAACCAAAGCCAAAGGGTAAGGGCATCAGTTCCTATATTCCATCATGGTCAAGGGCTTGGGGCACAGAGAAGGGTGAGGAAGGATGGGCAAACAATATCCACTGTTTACAGAGTTCCCTGATTCTAAAGACAGCACTCCATAATAAGAGAGAGCTTATCTGCTGTTTATTCTATCGTGTCCAATTTTTGGATTGCAAAGCCTAGGACTAAGTACATCACACAGTGCACATGTAACATACTGTATGCAGTCAGACATTCATAAAAGTAGTATATACATCATATTCTAGTAAATAAAGTCTTATTTTTCTAATGATAGAACCTCAAATGGGGAAAAAGTACTGAGCTAACTTTTAGAAAGCCTGACTTGTGTCTTAAGAAAATTACTTAGGCTCTTTGGGTTATGGTTTGCTTCTTTAAGGTAAGGAGAAAATTCTGGCACAAAGTGGACTCTCAATAATGATTAGTGGAATGAATGAGTTAAACAATCCTAGAATTTAAACATTCCATGATTTTATTCTTCTTTCTGGTTGATCAAATACCTGTAGCTTTAAACAATTAGGTTTCACTTGGCTTCTGTCAAACAGTGAATGTCCTAAGGTCAGTTCTTTTTTTTTTTTTTTAATGTTTTATTTCTGAGAGAGAGACAGTGTAATCAGGGTAGGGTCAGAGAGAGAGGGAGACACAGAATTGGAAACAGGCTGCAGGCCCTGAGCTGGCTGTCAGCACGGAGCCTGATGTGGGGCTCTAACTCACGAGCCGTGAGATCATGACCTGAGCCAAAGTCAGCCGCTTAACCGACTGAGCCACCCAGGCGCTCCCTAAGGTCAGTTCTTAACTGGAATTGGGAATCTCCTTTTCAAAAGAAACTCTTTGCTTCTTCATAAAACCCTCTGGAAAAGCAGAAAGTGGTTTTGGAATAATGAACATTTAACTAGTTCATTAATGATGGCTTTCATATCCAATAATGCCTCAGTGTTTCAGGACACTGTTAAATTTCAAAGTTAAAAAAAAAAAAAA
>NW_027532594.1:2920175-2925977 GCF_008692635.1 Crocuta crocuta
GGTAGGGGGGTGGGGGGGGTGGAGAGGCATGCTGTGTCAGACCTCTCCAAGGCTGTTTCTCCCTCTTCTCTGCAACTTATTCCCTGTGCCCTCATCACATCATTTAGATATGGATGACCTAACTGAGGCTTATTCCTTGGGATTTGAGTACTTGGATCCTGAGACTCAATGCTAGTTTTCTAGTGTTTAAAGTACTTATTTTGTTTTAACTGAGATAAAATCAATATATATTGCATAACTTACAGTTGTACATTATAATTTGCTATTTGTATACACCACAAAGTGACCACCACCATATGTCTAGTTACTACACATCACCATACAGTTGTGACCCTTCACCATTCAGCCCTCTCTCACCCCCTTCTCCTCTGGTAACCAATCTGTTCACTGTATTAAAGTACTTATTCTTGATCTTTGACATGAGCAATTGTGCAAGTCATTCTTGTTAGACTGCATAAAGAACATGGTTTTGTTTTTGTTATTGTTTTTTTTTTTTTTTGGCTCTGGGTCAATTAAAAAGGAACTAATTTGACTACTTCACACTGAGCATATTTCCATTAACTAGTCTGATTAAGCTTCTTTACTCCAATTTGGAACTAACTAGTCAGTGATTTGATTGTGCTAACCAAGATATACATATAGTCCAAGAGATAGTAAGAAATACCGTGCTATAAATTTCAAATTCTTCAGTCTCCTCTTAATTACATGTTATGCATAGGGGAAAAAAATCGCCAAATTAGGATTAAATATCTCTACAATAAAGCACATTGATTCAGCATGATCATTATCTTCACCTTTGGGAGAAAAAGAAAAAGTTCATCAAACTCTGTTCAGTTTACACATAATGAAACATTGTGAGTTATTTGTTACCCATAATTGGGCATGCAGTGTTAGTGAGGAGCCCAGCATAGGGAACAGAGCACTTGGGTAATTGAGGAAAATAATGAGGGACTGTTGACAAAGAGTAGGAAAGGTGTTAAGGAAACCAAGAGAAGTGAAAGAAGCTTAAGCTTCTGAGTTCTTTGCTCACATGGCCTCTTCCAAAATCCTGTCCCTAAATCTGTAATCCAGAATTTGGGGTTCTTTTTCTTTTAAAAAATTTTTAATGTTTTATTTGTGTGTGTGTGAGAGACAGAGACAGAGAGAGAGAAAACACACGCGCACGTGCATGGGGGAGGGGCAGAGAGAGGTAGACGCAGAATCTGAAGCAGGCACTAGGTTCTGAGCTGTCAGCACAAAGCCTGATGCAGGGCTTGAACTCAGGACTCAAGATCATGACCTGAGCCGAAGTTGGATGTTTAACTGACTGAGCCACCAGGCACCTCTGGGGTTCTTTTTCTTAGAGAAATCTCTCAAAATTTGTTCTGCCCCACACAACCTGGTTCTACCCCAAGCAGAGGATAGTGAAGCACTCCTGTGCCAGCACCAGCTGAGATCCTTCCCATCCTAGGCCTGAAGGGGCAAGAGGAGGAAGCAGCCACTGGTAACTGCATAGAAGTATGGCTGCAGGGAAGGCTGCAAACCTGGCCACACCCGCCCAGAGCACAATAGGAGAGGGAGAAAAGAAAAATGCCTAACCTCACCTCAGTCCCTCCCTTTGATTTCCCATCACTGCCTTCCACTGGCTGAACCAAACCAAAGCCAAAGGGTAAGGGCATCAGTTCCTATATTCCATCATGGTCAAGGGCTTGGGGCACAGAGAAGGGTGAGGAAGGATGGGCAAACAATATCCACTGTTTACAGAGTTCCCTGATTCTAAAGACAGCACTCCATAATAAGAGAGAGCTTATCTGCTGTTTATTCTATCGTGTCCAATTTTTGGATTGCAAAGCCTAGGACTAAGTACATCACACAGTGCACATGTAACATACTGTATGCAGTCAGACATTCATAAAAGTAGTATATACATCATATTCTAGTAAATAAAGTCTTATTTTTCTAATGATAGAACCTCAAATGGGGAAAAAGTACTGAGCTAACTTTTAGAAAGCCTGACTTGTGTCTTAAGAAAATTACTTAGGCTCTTTGGGTTATGGTTTGCTTCTTTAAGGTAAGGAGAAAATTCTGGCACAAAGTGGACTCTCAATAATGATTAGTGGAATGAATGAGTTAAACAATCCTAGAATTTAAACATTCCATGATTTTATTCTTCTTTCTGGTTGATCAAATACCTGTAGCTTTAAACAATTAGGTTTCACTTGGCTTCTGTCAAACAGTGAATGTCCTAAGGTCAGTTCTTTTTTTTTTTTTTTAATGTTTTATTTCTGAGAGAGAGACAGTGTAATCAGGGTAGGGTCAGAGAGAGAGGGAGACACAGAATTGGAAACAGGCTGCAGGCCCTGAGCTGGCTGTCAGCACGGAGCCTGATGTGGGGCTCTAACTCACGAGCCGTGAGATCATGACCTGAGCCAAAGTCAGCCGCTTAACCGACTGAGCCACCCAGGCGCTCCCTAAGGTCAGTTCTTAACTGGAATTGGGAATCTCCTTTTCAAAAGAAACTCTTTGCTTCTTCATAAAACCCTCTGGAAAAGCAGAAAGTGGTTTTGGAATAATGAACATTTAACTAGTTCATTAATGATGGCTTTCATATCCAATAATGCCTCAGTGTTTCAGGACACTGTTAAATTTCAAAGTTAAAAAAAAAAAAAAAGCCAGGCTGTCACTTCACTGACCTAGTAGCAGACCTGTGACTTTATAACAGGATGTGACCATGTGTGGCTTGAAGTGGCAGCATTAGAAAAAGTAGAAAGTAGAGAAATACATACTACTGGAAGCTGGATGGACAGAGAAGAGATAAAAACACAATACAATAAAAGAAACAAACAGAGAAAAAAAACCCAAAAACACACACACAGACACAAGGAGAACAAGAATGAGCCACAGAGATAGGGTGGGGTGGGCCTTGGGAGTGCAGACAAAACTGGAAACAGAGCAGGGTGAGCAAGCAGCCTCCCTGAGAGACAGGGCATCCGTGACAACGCAGAGAGACTCTGAAGGCCTAATGTAAAGTATCACTGGTTGCACCTTATGAAGTCGTACTGTAGATCAAAAATGGTTGAATGCAGTAATTTCACATGTCTTTTGGCAAAAGGCCTGCTTATTACTAAACCGGTCATAGTCTGTGGGTCATTTAGCACAAGCCTTAGTCTTCACTCATTGTGACATCCTGGAAGAATGATTATGATAGCACAAATGGGATAACCCGGGTCCATAGTTCTGTGTCCAGAATCATTAAGTAGTAGATTATATTTAGTACTGTATACTCTGAGGGAGGGAACTGTATAACACATAAGAGAAAAAGTTTATTTAAAAAGTTAAAATGAAAAGTTTCAGTGCTCAATTGGTCAAAGTTTATTTATGTGAACATTTCTTCTCTTACAGTGTGTGTGTGTGTGTGTGTGTGTGTGTGTGTGTGTGTGATTGGAGTGGGCCATATTTATTAGCACAAGTAATAGGGTAAAGAAAATCACAAAATGAGGAAATAGAGAGTTGAGCAGGTCATTTGAAATGCCTGTTGCAATCTAGGTCTGTACTCTCAGGGATCCATCTAGATCCCCTTTAGTAACTTCATCTGTCTGGGGTTCTGAGGCTCAGATGATATGTACTGCACATATATCGTGGGAAAACGTGATTTTCATTTTCATTCTAAAACTCTTTAGCATGAACATCCTTGAAGTTGTAAGAGAAATGTCTCCTCATGAAAGTCGTTATTGCTTTTTGTGGATTTCTCTTTCTTGCATCCTAACTCTACCTCACTTCGTCCCTCCAACTTTGACTGTTTCTCTTTTTTCACCTCCCTCCCCTACTCTGCTCTGCATCTTTGTTCTTTAGTTTTTCCATGTCTTCAAAGTATTTCTTGCTTATGGAATGGAATTTTCTAACTCTTGCTTTTACTTTTAAAAGTTGTATGGTGGGGTGCCTGGCTGGCTCAGTCAGTGCAGCATGTGACTCTTGAACTCAGGGTGGTGGACATGGAGCCTACTTTAAAAAAAAAAAAAAGAGTTGAAGAGTTTTTAAAAGCAGAAGTAGCTTAAATCCCCATATATATTTTTTTTCATGGGGGGGGCGGAGCATGAGACAGGGAAGGGCAGAGAGACAGGGAGAGAGAATCTTAAACAGGTTCCATGCTCATCACTCAGTGCAGAGCCTGACGCAGGGCTCGATCCCATGACCCTGAGATGATGACCTGAGCTGAAATCAAAAGTTGGACACTCAACTGACCCACCCAGGCACCACTTAAATCCCTATATTCATAAGCCTCACAACTAAAACTATTTTTCAAGCCTATGCAGAAAAGAGTTCCTCACCAATGCAAACACATGTACACATATGTTGAGAACCTAGGGTATTATCAAAGCAACATGCCATCCTGTAATTTACAATAATGTCCACTAGACTCATTCCTCATTGTGGCTGAACTCAAGGAGCTACTTTAAGGCATTTTTTTCAGAAATCAAAGTGAGTGCTTAGGGAATCACAAGTGTTCCAAAAAAGAGTTATTTTTGTATCTCAATGACCATGCTCTGGTAGGAGGCACAGGTGAGTACATGTAAAAGATCTTGATCTGCCTTCTCAAGTCAGATTTGGGCTGGCAGCCAGCAGTAAACCTGAAGAAATGGAAGTTTGTGTGCCAGCAGCTACATCGCTGTGGAATCTTTACATGGGCAGAATAGAAGTGCAAATTCTTGACCACACTAAGGCTTGTGCAAAAAAAAAATTCCATTCTGTTTTGGATTTGTTTAGACCTAATTATGTTTCTACTTTATCTCCGAGAAGTTTGATAACTCTGTTTTGGAAAGGAGAAGGAATGTTACTAATTCTAGTAGCAGCAAATACATTATTTCCACCTCAAGCAAGAAGTCCCTGTGCTGAGTGTTGGGAAAACAGACGGGACATTTTTCCTGCTCTAAGGGGCCTGTATATCCTTTTTGTTTGGGGCCAAAAAAGGTGGGGATCATATGAAAGACTTATTTTTAAACAGTATGTTAGTTACATTTTCAAATAATATGCTCGACATATTTTTCTTCATACTCCAAACATGATTTCAGGTAAAGTACTTCTAAATTCAAAGCAATGGCTACAACAGCCAATCAGGCAGCTGGGGAGGGGTGGGGGATAAGCATGCTGTTTTGTTTGTATATCCCACCATTTTGATATGTTAACAATTTGTAGTATATTAACAATTTATCCTGTATTTCCTGGCCTCTTGTCACCCACTAGTTGAGATTGCCGAGATCTCTGAAAATACAGGTAACAACACAGAGTGGTTTTAGGAAGTGGCAGCTACTGATAGCAGGTGCTGCCACACCAAGGTTGGGGATCACAAAACAGCACTGTAGCCAGTGCTGCCAGGGCCTCTACTCGCTGCTGGAGTATGGGCTTGTCCTAGATGCTTACACACATTGCTAATAAGCTGCATTTAACATTAGCCAGCAGCAGCACTTGTGCAGCAGCACAAGACAAGCCCTGGCACACACCCCTTGGGCCATCTCTGAAGTAGTCCTGTTGTGGACTGCACCCATCCTTATCGGGTGTGGATGACAGGAGGGTTCGAAGTCCAGGTTCTGCACAGTGAGGTGTGCACGCTGCCTTAAATAGGGTGAGCAGAGAGTGCACAGGAGAGAGCTAACAACCAAGGTCTTGGGATTGCAGGGCTTTGCTGTAGTCTGGGAACACCCAGCCCAAGATCACTCAGCACCCTGACCTTGGAGGGAGGAGAGCCTGGGGAGCAGCCAAGGAGAGCAGGATGAAGACTGATGACCTCTCATGGTCTCTTTGCAAACCCCCCCCCCCCCCCACAAC
>NW_027532594.1:2926008-2964882 GCF_008692635.1 Crocuta crocuta
ATGAAGGTTGAGTGAGTAGGTGCTGGGTCCCATCCTACGTTAGCACTCCAGGTGCAGAGACTCCTATGTAAAAAGGTACCTACTCTCTGGACACCTCACAGGCCATCTAGCTTTTTATCTTCCATCTGCCATGTTTATTTGTCCTCCATGAGGAAAGAAAAAACACTGGCTGAAAAGAAATGTGTGTCCTGTTTTAAGAAGAGGTTTTTCTAAAAAATACGACTGTGAACTTAGGATGAGCAGTGCATCCTGAACTCTGCTCAGAGTCCCTTGCATAGACATATGATGGAGATGCCCATGGGTCTGGCTTCTGGAGGAAGGCTGCTTTCTGCTGTAAATGAGGACCTAGCTCTTGAAATGACTTGAGACTCCCATTGACTAAGAACTATGAAATGTGCACCTGAGCCAGATGATCATTTCTCATGGGAAAGTTTACTTTTTAGTTGTTTTGTTTGTTAAGTTTATTTATTTGTTTTTGAGAGAGAAAGAGACAGTGAGCAGGGGAAAGTCAGAGAGAGGGAAAGAGAGAGAATCCCAAGCAGGCTCTGCATGGTCAGTACAGAGCCCAATGCAGGGCTTAAACTCACAAACCATGAGATCATGACCTGAGCTGAAATCAAGAGTCAGATGCTTAACCAACTGAGCCACCCAGTAGCACTGGAAAGTTTTATTTTTTTATTTTATTATTATTATTTTTAAATTTTTTAAAATTTATTTTTGAGACAGAGAGAGACAGAGCATGAGTTGGGGCAGAGGGGCAGAGAGAGAGACACACACACAGAATCTGAAGCAGGCTCCAGGCTCTGAGCTGTCAGCACAGAACCTGATGCGGGGCTTGAACCCACAAACCATGAGATCATGACCTGAACCTAAGTCAGACGCTTACCTGACTGAGCCACCCAGGTGCCCCAGAAAGTTTTATTTTTAAACCAACTTTGTTGATATAATTTATATATAAAAATTGTACCCCTTTTAAGTGTATAGTTTGATGAGCTTTAAAAATTATGTACATGTATGTACCCATTACCACACTTAACATATAGAACATCACCATTACCCCCAGTTCCTTTGTATCTCTTTCTAGTCACATTGCACCCCTCCACCCCCTCCCTACCCTCAAGCAACTATTGACCTATTTTCTATGATTATATATTAGGTTTGCATTGCTTAGAACAGCATATACATGGAACCAACAGTCTGTAATGTTTTGAGTCTGGTTTCTTTCACTGAGCATAACATTTTTAGATTTATCCGTGTCATTATATGCTTCAGAAATTTGTATGCTTTGTATTGTTGGGTAGTATTCTGTTGTCTGATGTACCATGATTTGTTTCTCCATTCACAGTTGATGGACATTTGTTTCCAGTTTTTGACAATTATGAATGAAACTGCTGTGAACATTCATGTATAAACAAACAAACCTCTACAATTCTAGAAAGTTCGATATGCAAAACAACAGCCTGGCAGGTGATAAACTGGCTGCCTTTCTGAGGGGAGGAGGAGTCAAGTAGTTGATGAGGATGAGTTACAAAGAGCAACTGGTTTTGTAAAAAGCAGCTATAGCCAAAAAATGAAAAAATGCCTGCACTGGGCAGAGGACTGCTGATCAGGCTTCTTTCAACTCCATGGGAAAAATGGATTGCAACATGATTGGCAGGGCAGAGCAATACATAAGCCTAATGGTTTTCTTTTGAGACAGGCTAAAATTGAGCCAACAGACTCAAGCCTTTTGTCCTGGGTACTCTTTTAGGATATGTTTGAAGGCCTGTACAGGCAACAGAGATAAAGTGCTCCATCTCCAAAGTCAGAAAGACTACTGGCTGTGGACCTTTGGACAGGGAAAGTAACCTTGGCAAATGGGCATAGAGTACCTACCTCAAGGGCTGTTAAGAAGATTAGATAGGAATCTATGTAAATCTCTTTTTAAGTGTCTAATGCCTAAGAAGGGCTTAGTAAGCATGAATTGTGTTTAAAAATCATGTAATACTGGGGCACCACCTGGATGGCTTAGTCCATTGAGCATCTGATTCTTGATTTTGGCTCAGGTCACAACCCCAGGGTTGTGGAGTTGAGCCTCATGTGGGGCTTCACGCTGAGCATGGAGCCTGCTTAAGATCCTATCTCCTATTCTCCCTCCCTCTCTCTCTCAAATAAACAAACAAACAAATAAATGGGTGCCTGGGTGGCTCAATTGGTTGAGCTTCTGACTCTTGATTTTGGCTCAGGTCATGATCTCACCGTTGATGAGTTCTAGCCACATGTTGGGCTCTGTGCTGACAGTACAGAGCCTGCTTGGGATTCTCTCTCCCTCTCTGTCTCTGCCCCTCCCCACTCGCACCAGCTCTCTCTCTCTCTCTCCCAAAAATAAAAATAAATATCAGATAATACTTTTGACTTGAGGTAAGAATCCAAATATATTCCTTAGGTAGTTGGGATGTTTATTTTTCTTCTTAAATTACACAGTGAATCCTTCTCATTTATATAACCATTGTGGGATTAAATTATTAGTAAAAATCTGGTTACATTTTAGAAGCATGTCAGTTCAAAGCTCCCAGTTGCTGTAACAAGGGCCCATTTCCTCCTGCAGCAGCTAGCTAGTTTGAACCAAAGCTCTTGCCAGGTGCTTTTCAAACCGAAAGGACTACTCAGGGCTGGTCAGTAAATGTGACTCATGAGCACTTCCTCAGGAGCCGATTCTGGGGGTGTATGACCTGCATTCAATTTCTTTCTCTGGGCTGACTCTGCCTCAGGGGTGTCCTCTGCACCTCCGCGTCCTCTGAAAGGGGTCCAGGTGGTGGAGTTAAAGGATTACCCCTCGCTGCTCTTTTTCTCTTTGCTGTCCGAGCTTTGCTTGCCTCATTTCTACCTAACTAGGCTGTTGCAGAATTACACTGCAGGGGCTGTTTCAATAAATACTTGTCGACCATGTTAATATCCATGGTTTATCTTGCAGTCTTTCCTACTTCCCTCCACTTCCAAAGTCCTCTGGCAAAGGAAATGGAGCCAACGAGTGATTCCAGAATCTCTCTGTAAACAATCAATATTGTAAAAACTGCCCTGAATGTTCGCCTTCCAGGAAAGGTGGGGCTCAAGCTAGCTCTTGGGTTTTAAATGGAAGAGGTGATTCTTAAGTTATTACGGCCACACGTGTGGTCCCGGTTTCAAGCGGGACTCTTACGCGGAGCACACCGCCCTTCCCTAGGAGCCCTAAGAACCAAGGCTGGGCTAGCGTCCGTAGCTCCCTCTCTCTTCCTACCCTCCGGGTCCCCGACCAACCCTCTCCCCGTGCGGGCAAACCCACCGCGGCGCCTCTTGGCAGGTTTACTTTTATTGATTTGTTCGAAGCGCCCTCCGCTTCCGGCGCAGTCGCCAGGCGCGCGCCGTTTGGCTCCAAGCTATGAAAGAGGCGCTCGGTTTTTTTCCCTTCCCAGAACCCGCGGGGATTTTTTGCTGGTGGCCAGACTCCTGCCCGCGGGTGGGTCGGCTTCCGGGACTCGCGACGGAAGCCGTGTGCGGCGGTGAAGGACTGGCCGCCGGCCGAGGTCCGCGTGGGCAGAGTCCGGTGCGCCCCTGTCCGCCAGCGCCTCGCGGGCCAGGACGGGACAGGAGGGTATGCGACAGTGGTCGTCCTCCTTCCCCAGGTACACCCCGTGTTTGCACTCGTAGCAACTTCCCGCGGGGGGAAAGGCCTTTCGGGTGAGCTCTAGAGCGGCTGGAAGGCGGTGGGGGTGGGGGTGGGGGAGAAACCAGCAGGCGTTTGAATGCCCGCGTGTTTCTCCCATTGGAGGAGCGCAGGCCCGCCCCTCCGGGAACCGCACGTGTGGCTATGGGCGGGCCCAGGTGCTAGAATCCAGCTTGTCCTAAGAGCTTTCATTTGCAGTTCTGTTGAACCCTGGCGGCTTCTTTCTGTTCTAGAGAAGACTGCGAGAGCTTTTCCCTTGTCTTCCTTCCTTCCTACAAAAAGAAAGGAGGTGTTTTGAAAACAAAACAAAAACTACAAAACTTTCCCTTAAAATACTTTAGTGTGTTTGTTGCTGTCCTGTAGCCAGGCATGGTAGTTTTGAAATTCCAGTTTTATTGAGGAGGGAGGTAAAAAGCAAAAGCTAGAGTACATTGTTTATTTTGTATAGGTGATTATTTGAAAAAAAAATTTAATGTTTTTATTTATTTCTGAGAGACAGAGCGCGCGCGCGCGCGCGCGCGCGAGCGTGAGCAGGGCAGGGGCAGAGAGAGGGAGTCACAGAGTCAGAAGCAGGCTCCAGGCTCTGAACTGTAGCACAGAGCCTGACGCGGGGCTCGAACCCAGGAACTGTGAGATCATGACCAAGACATAGTCGAAGCTTAACTGACTGAGCCACCCAAGCGCCCCTAAATTTTTCATTAAAACACAAGCATTCTAGTTAAAGGAAATGTTATTCTAAGTAGTGCCAAGCATATCCTGGTGCTTAAGAAAAAACTTAAAAGTAAAATCTGTGTTTATTTTGTTGGAAATAATGTAACAAAAACACAACTCTCTAATTTTCAATTAGAAACCGGTCTGTTACCATGTTGGCACATGGCACATGTCTGGTACATTGTAGTTCTGCAATGTACTATTAAAGAGGAGGGAAAACCAGATTTTTTTATAGTTTCTCTCCCTCTGTCTCTTTTATTTTCCAGTCCAGAGCACAACCGCCAGAAGAAAACAAAAGGAAGCCAGTTTTGGGGAAACTTGGCAATCTGTTCACAGCAGGAAGGAGAAGGACGAGCAGAAACGGGTTAGAAAGCCCCACCAGTTCCCGCGCCAAATCAGTGTCTCCCAAAGATGTAACCTCTTCCAACCCCCCAGAAAGAGAGAATGAGAAGAGTAAACCTCTGGGCAACCAACCAAGGCAATCCGACACGTGTGAGGAGGGCTCCCCGCAGAAGCCCCAGGGGTCGGAGGAGCGCTCGGACACCTGTGTGCAGGTAGCCCCCCCTGACGCCCAGCTGTCACCCTGCACGAGCTGCCAGGCGGCGGCGGGGGCTGTGCAGCAGAGCCATGAAAATGATTCACTCCAATTAGAACCTCTGGAGGCAGAGGGAGAGTCCTTCCCAGGTGCCACTGCCGCTGCCAAGCAGCCGCATTCCTCACTGGAGAATTCCTCCAGGCGAGAGAACGCAGAGACGCTGGCCCGCAGTCCGGGGGAGGGCGCTTCGCCCGGCGCTGGATTCCGGCGGGAGGCAGCCCAGGGTGCGAGGGGTGTGCCGGGGGCGCCCACCGGGGAGAGGCCCGGAGGTGGACTAGGGGAGGCCGCTGACAGAGCCCCCCGTGTGTGTGCCGGCGCGGACTCTCTGGAGCCCCGGGACACGTGCAGCCGCCCCGCCGAGGACGCCTCTGCCCCTCCAGGTGACCCTCCGGCCGAGGGCGAAGGGGACCGCGCTGGCTCCGCGCCGGCAGACGGCGAAGCCGAGACCCGAGGACGACATTGCCGGCCCGGCGAGCGCACCCAGCCCGCCAAAGTGCTAACTTTGGACATCTACTTGAGCAAGACTGAGGTGGCACAGGTGGACGAGCCGGTTGCGATTACGCCGGGGGCAGAAGATTTCGGCGATTCCGACGACATGGAGAAGAGGTCCGGCGGCCGCAGGTCCGGTCGGCGGAGAAGGTCGCAGAAGTCCGCCGACTCCCCCGGCGCCGACGCGGCGCTGCCCGACAGCGCGGGCAGGGACGACGCGGTGTTCGACTACGAGGTGGCGCCAGACGCGGCCACCGAGAACGGCCCGGCGGAAAAGAAAGTGAAATCTCCGCGGGCGGCCCCCGACGGGGGCGTTGCCTCTGCGGCGAGCGCGGAGTCCAAGCCCAGCCCCGGGTCCAGAGCGCAGCTCCGCGGGGAGTTGGAGCGGGGCAGGCAGCNCGCCAAGGGTGCCGCGGACGACCACGGGGAGGAGGCGGCCCGGGTCATCCCCCGCGAGCTCACGGTCAAGAGCAGCTCGCTGCTGCCGGAGATCAAGCCCGAGCACAAGAGGGGCCTTCTCTCCAACCACTTCGACGGCCGTGGAGAAGGAAGTCGAAGCAAAGAGCTGGGCAGATCGGCCGGTGGTTCTGACGCCGAGGGCTTGAAGCCCAGGAACCACTTCGGTGTGGGCAGGTCGACGGTGACCACTAAAGTGACCCTGTAAGTAGCCGCGGATTGGGGTCTGGTGGGTGTGGGTCTCGGCACACGTGCTGAGTGGTGTTTCTGGGAGGCTCAGGGTCTTTGCCTTTGGGGAAGAACTCTCTGTGCACTGAATTTCCCCCTCTGTGTTGAAAAGAAGTGACGGGCTAGTTAACGCAGTTTAAGATGGCACTTTGGGAGCCTCCTGGGTTGTCCATTAACTGTTCTGGTAGAAGATTTAAGTGGAATGAATGTAAAAATCTCTTGCGGCTGGATGTTTAGAGAAATAATTGAAGGACTGCTTGGCCTGACGGGAGCTAAATCTTTATTCAAAATATACACCAGCATTCCTGGATAGGGCATTCTTGACGCCTATGCAGTGAATTTGAAAGCATGGAACAAACACTCTTATGTTCACTATGACCCAGTAGCTTTGACATGTGTGAGTTTAAGATAATTCACATAACTGTTTCTGGAACTTAGTGCAGCTTAAAAAAATTTTTTTCCCCTAATTCCTCTTTGAATATTCGATTGTTGAGAGGTATTTTTGACCCCAGGTTGAAAAGTAATTCTTAGTTATCGAAATGAAGAAAGGACAATGTTCTTACTGGGATACTTTGTTAAAATGACACATTGGAAGGATCAAGCTCAAACCAGATTGGCTACCTGCTGTTAAATTCATTGTTTGTTTTTCCCCCAAATATTTATTGAGTACCTTCTGTGCATGGTATCGTGTCAGGAACTATGGGGGAAAACTGACACTATGATTCAGAATATTGCCCTTGAGAAGTTTCTGGCCCTCTCTGGCAGGGCAAGACACAGATAAATATTTATATGAGCTGTTGCAACTCATGGAACTTCTAGCTGTTGGAACTGCTAAGCGGGGTACCCGCTGTAAAGGCTGGGGAGGTATAAAGCAGGAAGAAAGCACTGTTGGCTTTTTGGAGATGGGCTGCTTCTGCCTTGATGCTAAATGTGATTTGTATAGGTGGATGGAGTAGGGAGGGCTCTCTGTAAAACTCAAGAATCTCCCCTTGCCATACCCTCACTTCCTCACCTCCCCATTCGCACCCATGAAAAATGAGCATCTAAACTGCTCAAGTGTTTCCTACCTTTGCACATTTATTAAAAGAACTGGTGATTTCACAGCATTTTGATTTATAAACGGAATGGGTTTCATTCTATTTGAATTCTTGGATACATAAGCTTTAGAGTAGGAAGTCTGTTTGGTAAACACTTGAGGGACAACCTGCTTAATGAGTAATCCGAGCTACCTCACCAGCTGCCACCCTGGAGACCTTTGATAAAGTCAGCTATTTATTCTGTTACAGCTGTGTCAGAGAAATAACCAGAGTGAATGATGCCCATTATTTGTAGAAGGCCATTGAGACTGACATTCAGACCTCCTGAGTGTGAGCCTTAGGGAAACCTGTGTGGTGTATGTAGCTGTTTAAGGACGCCTTACAGGTCTTCCAATCAGAAAACACCAGTGGAAAAACCAGAAATGTTACACTGCTAAGGAGTAAACAAACCTGGGAAGCGGTCTTATAATGAAACTCTTCAAGGGCTGTTTACTGTACAAGAACTAAACCAAATGTCTTTTTCTCCACGCTGATTATTTTCTACCTAAAACTTTCCCTTTGCCAGGCATTTGGATCATTTAATTGTGATTTCCACAGGGCCTTGCTCTTGATGGATTGGCAAACTATTGAAATGGGAAATTAATTCCTTCTAGTTTTTTTTCTCTTTGAAGGATTTTTTTTTCAGTTTTTTCCCTCTGATTGTATTTCAAGAAGAGATGTTACTCAGATTATTTTTAAAAACAATTTGCACCTGAAGTATTAAGATTATTTTATATTCTCTGAAAAATGACTATGCAGCAGCATGTTTCTTGATGCTTTTAGAAAATTTACATCTTGAAGTCTCTATCAAGTGGTAAACATTTAAGGGCCCTTGGGTGGCTTAGTCGGTTAAGCGTCCGACTTTCGCTTGGGTCATGATCTCGCGGTTCCTGGGTTCGGGCCCCGCGTCGGGCTCTGTGCTGACTGCCAGCTCAGAGGCCGGAGCCTGTTTCAGTCTGTGAGTCCCTCTCTCTCTGACCCTCCCCTGCTCACACTGTCTCTCTCTTTCTCTCTCCTAGAAATAATAAATAAAAAATTAAAAAAAAAAGTGGTAAATGTTTAGATTCTTAATAATGATATGTTTAGAATAAGGAGAATTTTCTTCTGCTAGCCACGGCTTTTTAGACAGCAGATTATTTTCTCCTCTCACATTATAATAAAGGCATTACAACGTGAATTACAGAAGCCTTCCTTTTAATCAGTTTGAGCTAGGTTAATTGTAGTGACTCTTGGTAGCAGAATTTAATAGCACAGAAAGTTTGGTTGTAAAATATATTTTGATCCTGGTGTAAATCTTTAATGTGTAGATGTGTTTCCTGTCCTTAAGATGATTTGTTGGTTAACCTGCAGCATTTTCCATTTACATCAGTACTTTGAAGTTTGACTGTTCTTGAGCTGATTAGTGAGAATTTTTAAATGTATATTTCCTAGTATGCGAACCTCCTTCATTAACTGGTGGCTTCTGTAAGCTCTCCATTTCTAATCCACTGGCTTTAGAATTTAATCTTCAAGACAGTACTTATAAGTTAATTTTCCTTTAAATTTAAGATTTGGGCTCTCCATGAGGAAGCCTAGCTATCTTATGGAGATATAGGGGAAAGCACTGCCTATGAGAATATAACAAATTTAGTATTTAAATAAAAGTCCTAAAAATAAAGCCCAAATTCTTAATGGCATATTTTAGAAGGACTTCTCAAGTCTTCTCATTTTTTTAAATGTTTATTTGTTTATTTTTGAGAGGGAGTGGGGAAGGGCAGAGAGAGAGGGAGTCAGAGAATCCCAAGCAGACTCCGCTTTGTCAGCACAGAGCCTGATGTGAGGCTGGATCCCACAAACCTGAGATTATGACCTGAGCCAAAATCAAATGTCCAATGCTTAACTGATTGAGCCACACAGGTGCCCTTCAGTCTTCTCATTTTGTCCCAAAGGTTAAGGGATCTCGCCCAAAGCCATACTGCCTGTTTCTTCAAAAGGCTCCTCCTTCCTGAAGGCCAGTAAATCCATATGGGGGCACCATGAGATTTCAGTGCTTCTCCACTTTGTATCCCCATTATCAAGGTGACCTCCAAAGTATGATTGCTTAATTTTATAGATCTCGTGATAATTCATTAACTTCTCAAATATGTAAAGCTAGAAAGGACCAGATTTGGTCCCTGAGGTCTGGGGAAGCAGGAGTTGAGTAGTCAGGAGCTTGGCATCTGAAACCAGAATACCTGGTTTCAAATTATGACCCCTGTCCCTCACTAGCTGTGTGACTTCTAGCAAAATCCTTACCTTCTCTAGGCTTTAATTTCCTCGTCTTAAAAGAGAATGTATAAAATTGTACATTAGGCAAGCATAGTGTTTCTCAAGTGTGTTAGTGATAGTGGTTCTTCTCTCTTCACTTTATAAACCACTAGACCTGTGGTTTAGACCTTTTTTTGTTTCTAACTTTGGAGTCCACTTTTCTGGGAAAGCTGATATAAAAGTGCTATATGAACCAGATAAGTAGAAATGATTCTGGTTGAAAGGAGTGAGGCTGGCCAGCAGCCCCTTTCCTCAGTCTCTGTGGTCCCCACTGTAGTCATTAAAGAAAACTCCAAGAATTCCTTCAGCCACAACTTGGGTACTGTGGGGTGTGGGGAAGCACTCTGTTCTAAACTATCTAGTTCATTTGTTTTTTCCAGAGGGTTTACTTGAGCAAGCTCACACAGATAATTAGTGTGAGAGCCAGGACCAGAGCTGGCTAATGTCATACAGAGAACATGTTGTTTCTCAGAAAGAAAGCAGTGTGTACATTCAAAGATTTTTGATTTCCATGAGAGGGTAATTATAACCAGGAAATGTAATAGTTTCTCTGTAGAGTGAGGGGAGACTCCCTGTGCCCAAAAAATGATGACAAAACCAACAATTGAGTAATTGAAAGTAAATTACATACATCCATATGATGAAACTTTTATGCAGACATTATGAAAAACTTCAAATTTTTAGTAACTTAAAAAATGTGAAATATAAAATTAATCTTTTTCTGAAAAATGAGACCTGAAACTGTGAACAGAATAATCCCAATTCTGTTAAAAGTATTTTACTATGCATATAGATTCTGAATTATACTAAAATGTTAACAGGGAGTTTGAGTGGTAGGATTATGAGTGATTTTTCATTTTTATATTTTCCAAACATTCTGTAGTGAACACACTTATACCATCAGAATAAAGTTATATAAAGGAAGATAAAGGGAATAAAATATCCAAAGAGGTAAATAATAAATATTTTTATAATTTAGCTTTTTGAAATAATGTTTAAAAAGTTTTGGTGAAATGAAAATATTCAATTGATGTTTGGGGAAGTCATTTACGGATTTAAAATAAGGGAGTACGTTAAATATTTAAATTCATTCTAAAGTTCTTCAGGCCCTAAGATGTCCTCGGACTCTACTGTTGAGCACTGTGCTCACATACTAGGCACTTGCTAAATTTGCTAACTTCCTACCTCTCGACTTTCTTAGCTAAATCATAGAGAAGCAAAACATCCCATTAAAAATAATTGATAGTGTGAGTTGCCTGTGTGGCTCAGTTGGTTAAGTCTCTCATGCTTGGTTTTGGCTCAGGTTGTGATCTCATGGTTCGTGAGTTCAAGCCCCGCGTTGGGCTCTGTGCCGACAGTGCAGAGCCTCCTTGGGATTCTCGCTCTCCCCCTCTCCCTCTCCCTTTACTCACCTGTGTCTCTCAAAAATAAACGTTAAAAAAAAAAAAAAAGAAACAGGTGATAGTGTCTTTAGGATTGTTTAAAAATAGTATCATGAGGGGTGCCTGGGTGGCTCAGTTGGTTAAGCGTCCAACTTTGGCTCAGGTCATGATCTTGCGGTCTGTGAGTTCGAGCCCCCCATCGGGTTCTGTGTTGACAGCTCAGAGCCTGGAGCCTGCTTCAGATTCTGTGTCTCCCTCTCTGCTCCTCCCACACTCATGTTCTCTCTTTCTCTCTCTCAAAAACATTAAGAGAAAAAGTCTTATGAAAAAATAAGTGTTATATACCAGAAAGATGTTCGTTTTTCATAATAAATGTTTTGTAATAAATTGTTATGTTCACTTTTTAAAACTAGGCCAAATAACTTAATCTTCCTGCTTTATTTTTGCAGCCCTGCCAAGCCCAAACATGTGGAACTAAATCTTAAAACCCCTAAGAATCCTGACAGTTTGGGAAATGAGCATAATCCATTTAGCCAGCCAGTTCATAAAGGAAACACTGCCAACAAAATCTCCCTGTTTGAAAACAAACGGGCAAACAGTAGTCCAAGACATGCTGACATTCGAAGCACAAGGAACACTCCTGCCGCTAATAAAACATTTGTTGGGAGGGCAAAGCTGAATTTAGCCAAAAAAGCCAAGGAAATGGAGCAATCTGAAAAGAAAGTAATGCCAAGTAGTCACCAGAATGGTATGCTGGTGAAGGAAACCTCTGCAGAATCCAGAGTTACTGAAGAGGAGATTGTACCAGCAGCCAGGAGCCCCCACACAGGAGGAACAGAAGGTGAGCCCGCTGGGGATCAACCTCTTGGTTCTCCGCTTAACCAGGGTGATAGAGCAGATGTACAAACAGATGCTGGCTGCCCTTCCGAAGCAGCGGTTACTGCTCCGATTCCTGTTAAGGACCACAAGCCCTTAGGAGAAGATGACTCAAAGCCTGCAGACAGCAAAAGACTTGTACTTGAAAATATGACTGATCCAGCACAAGTCACTCCTGCCGTTCTTGATACGAAAGATTCACCTCCAACAGCCGGACCAAAGCCCCAGGATACGTTTTCTGACTCACAACCCCCAGCTGAGTCATCTAACAGGCCTTCTCTTTCACAGCCTGCACCCAAAGACACATGTGTTGAAACTCCCACAAGCAGTTTTCCATGCACTGATCTAGAAGTGTCAGAAAACCATAATGAATGTGTTCTGCCTGTGTCACAAAAGAATGATGAGAAAGTGCCCCCCTCCAAACTTGCAGGAGGAGGAAGTGAAGGGGGAGAAGCAAGCCCTATTTTGTCCACAGAGCACAGCCCGGGAGCCATGGGCGCTGAGGGTCCGTCCAATGTCCTTGTCCAGGTCCGATCCTTTGTGCTCCCCATGGAAAATACCCAGGATGTAGGCCCCCAGGTCCTCTCAGAGATCTCTGAAGTTAGAGAAGCACAGTTTCCAAGTTGTCACAATGATGAACTTGAAGTGGTTTCTGTTGTAAGCTGTGCTCCCCAGAAAGAGGAAGTTCTAGGCAATGAGAGCACATCACCCAAACACATTCACTGCAAAGAGGAACACGCAGCAAAATCTGGCCCACAAGTTATGCTGCCAGAATCAGAGAAAACTCTGCCTCTCCAGGCTCAGAGTCAGGGTGACAGAAAACCCCTGAAGGCTGAATCCAGCCCCGTCAGCTCCTCTGGGGACAGAAATCATTCAGAAACTCCTCAAAGGCCACATCAGAATGTTGTGAATGGCCAGGACAGCCCTGTCAGCCTTTTGAACGTTTCTGCTGGTAGTGATGATAGTGTATTTGATTCTTCTTCCGATATGGAAAAATTCACTGAAATTATCAAAAAGATGGACAGCGCAGTCTGTGTGCCTCAGAAGAAAAAGAAGTCCAGGGTGCCAAACTCTTCTGCCCCTCATTTTGTCATGCCTCCCATTCACGAGGACAATTTGGAAAAAGTGTTAGATCCCAATGTGTTTACCTTTGGTTTGGGGAAGAAAAAGGAAAGCCAGCCAGAAATGTCACCGGCCTTACAGTTGATGCAGAACCTTGACACAAAATCCAAACTGAGGCCCAAGCGTACGTCCACTGAGCAGAGTATACTCTTCAAGTCCTTGCACGTTCACACTAATGGGAAAGACGAACCTCTGAAGGCTCCAGAAGCCAATGACAAAGAGAATAAAGAGGTTACAAATGGGGGGGTTAAGAGATCTAGGCTAGAAAAAAGTGCACTCTTCTCAAGCATGTTATCTTCTTTACCACATGACAAAATCTTTTCTCCCTCTGTGACATCAGTCAGTACTATGACCACATCTTTCGGTGCTTCTCAGAACAGTTCTCTTTCTCAGTCTTTGCCGTTGCTGCCCGGGGCTGAGGGTGCCCCACCCTGCGGTTCAGACAAAGAACAGCTAAACCTTCCACCCAACAGCTTAAAGGTCTTCAACTTCAACATGGCAAATCCATCTCCTTCGGATTTAAAAAGTCCAGGCTACATGGAGAAATACCTGCCGAAAGAGGAAGCCAAAGAAGATCTGGGCTCACGAGGCAATCAACACTTTCCAGAAATGAAAATTTCTGAATTTTCTAAACTGAAGAACAGCAATGATCTGGAAAAGGCTAATCGTGTTGAAAGTGTTCTTAAGTCGAACTTGCCAAACTATGGAAATAGCGACACAGACTTCATGGGTCTTTTCAAATCTGGCCGGTTTGACCCAAGCCTGTCTTTTTCTGCAATGTCATTATCAGATCCAACCGTAAGTAGCAACATATTACTATTTATTGGGGGTGTTTATAAAATGAGAGGAGAGAGGGATGATGAGCAATTCATGTTCTTTTAAATGTGTATGCATGTGAATGAGAGTTTTCTATTCATTTATCACATTGAAAACGTATGTGTACAGAGACTGCTAGGGACCAAGAAGAGGGTACTTAGATTCTGACCTCAAGGTATTAGTACTGTAGCAGGGAAAATGAGCCATAAATATTTTAAGGCTAATGAATTTATGTGTATTCTGAAAGGTATAGGTAAGGTACCATGAGAGTTCAGAGACAGGCAAGATGTTCTCTCTTACCTGGTTCTGCATAACAATGTTCAGTGCTGTACTTAGAATTTTGAAGATTTGTAAAGCTGTCTCATTTATTGAGAAAAGCCCCACCAAGAAATCTTCTTCCTTCTCTTGTGATGTAAGATTCACTCTTTCTTCCCATAAGTAGCAATACATGATTATCCCATGTAATCCAGGAAGTAATTTCTCTTTATTTTCAAGTTTCACCAAGGACACATTTCTTCCTACAAAGCTGTGGAGGCATAAAAAATTTTGGTCTGCCTTGCATCTTTCCTTTAATATGACAGAGAGGGCAGCAAAATAGGATTTTGAGGAACGATTGTGATTCCTCCATCTACTTTTACCTGATTTCCAGAAGTTGTTTTATTTACTGAGTTTTTGGTGCAAATGTTTCTTTCTGTTACCTAGCTTAATACCCAAGTAGAGGGAAGACCATGAGCGAGGAAGGCAGAATGTAAGTTTTAGAAGGCAGCTGTGCTAGCCCTGAAACTGGACCTCTGTGTTCCCACTGCCCGCCCTGTGAACTAGGCTATTTGGCAAGTTGTAGACCATCAGGCAGCCAGTTAATCCTGATCCTTTGCCCCCTTCCTCGTCTTACAGGGAGTACAGCATATTTCTGTTTGCTGGGTGGCCTGTCACAGAATATACTTTTGGAAGCTCTTTCAGAATATATGGTTGGATGTCCCATGGATGTTCAGGTCCCTCCTTTCAAAAATTTTCAAACTTTTTGGTCTTAGGATACTTTCCTATTTAAAAATCATTGAGGACCTCAAGGGCACTTGGGTGGCTCAGTCAGTTAAGCGATCAACTTCAGCTCAGGTCATGATCTTGCCGTCTGTGGGTTCGAGGCCTGCATCGGGCTCTGTGCTGACAGCTCAGAGGCTGGAGTCTGCTTCGGATTCTGTGTCTCCCTCTCTCTCTGCCTCTCCCCTGCTCATGCTCCATCTGTCTCTCTCAAAAATAAATACACATTTTTTAATTAAAAAAATTAAAAAAATAAATTATTAAGGACTCCAAAGAGCTTTTGTTGATATGAGTTATGCTTACTGGAATTTATTATATTAGAAATTAAATCCTGCCATTTGCATCAATGTGGATGGAACGGGAGGGTATTATGCTAAGTGAAATAAGAGAAAGAGAGATAATCCTTTTTCACTCATATGTGGAAGTTGAGAAACTTAACAAGACCATAGAGGAAGGGAAGGGGAAAAAATAGTTTCAAACAGATGAGGGAGGCAAATCATAAGAGACTCTTAAATACAGAGAACAACTTGAGGGTTGATGGGGGGTGCACAGGGGAGAGGGGAAAATGAGTGATGGGCATTGAAGAGGGCATTTGTTGGGATGAGCACTGGGTGTGTGTGTGGACAGTGAATCATGAGAATCTACCCCCAAAACCCAGGGCACACTGTATGTTAGCCAAATTGACAATAAATTATATATATATACATATATATACATATATATGTATATATATATATACACACACACATATATATATATATAAAAGAAATTAACACTAAGAAAAGTTTAAGTCATAAGAACACACAGGCACCTTCTATTAGCAATTATGCCATCACATGTCCTGGACCATCTGGAAAATACTACTATGCTCTTGTAAGAGAAAGAAACTGAAAAAGAAAAATCCCCCCTTCTTATTATGAGAACACTTTTGATCTCAATGACTTCCTGAAAAGTTCTTGGGGGTCCTACACGGGTCCCAGGGCCATGCTTTGAGAACCACTGCTATAAACAGACAAAACTGAATCAGCGCATAGCACTCAGACATCGTAAAATTTTTAAGTATTTCTCTGAAGTACAAAATTTCCACTGGTCTACTCCCATTCATTCCAGCTTTATTTTCACTTTTTAATCATTCTTCAATCACTTCTCTTTTTTGACAGCAGTCTGGTGAGTCTGACAACAGCATACAGTTTCCCTTTGGAATCTCTTGAAAAATCACGCCAAATCTAGCAAAAAGGAGAAGCAAACAAAGTGCTGTATACTTTCTCTAGGTCTTTTTATGATTAAAAATTTTTATTTTTTGTTTTTCCCTAGGTCTTGGGCTTTGTTTACTCTATAACTATTCTGTCTTTATTGTCTTACCTGAATTTTGTTTTAGATTGCAGGTCTTTTCTTCAGGTTATCTACTTCGTGTGTGTTTGTGTGTGTGTGTGTGTTTGTGTGTGTGTGTGTGTGTGTGCGCCATTTTGATTTCTAATAATGCTCTCCCAAGGCCTTCTTGTGGTCTTTGGCATGCTCTCCTATGCCATGGTGAAAGAGTGATGAGATCAAAGGCAGTCCTTACAATAAGCATCCTGGTCAGCATTGAAAGTAGTTCATGTTTTATAATATTTTTTCATGTGTAATTACTATTTTTATTATGCACTTCTGGTTTTACTGGTCTTGTCAGATGGTCTTGAAAATGACTGAGAGTTGGGGTGCCTGGGTGGCTTAGTCGGTTAAGCGTCTGACTTTCGCTTAGGTCATGATCTCGCGGTTCGCGGGTTCGAGCCCCGCGTCGGGCTCTGTGCTGACTGCCAGCTCAGAGCCTGGAGCCTGTTTCAGAGTCTGTATCTCCCTCTCTCTCTGACCCTCCCCTGCTCACACTGTCTCTCTCTCTCTCCTAGAAATAAATAAAAAAAGAAAAAAAAAAGAAAATGACTGAGAGCCATAAAAAATGTATTTTGCCCATCAAAAAGGGAGGATTAAGTATACTCTGTGTAATATACTTTGTGGTGTATACCATAACCCCCCTTTTATGTAGACGGATACTTATTATGTGATAAGATGTTACTGTGAAAAGATAGTATTTATAGATTCAGAAAAGGTATGTATATAAGCACTTGCAGCTTATTGATGCAGCTTCTTCTAGATACATGATTAATACTTTATAATTTCTCTTGAAATTATACAGAGATTGTTTGAATTATAATTTCTTAGCTGAATTATTATTCCGTGGACTGATATAAGGTCTGGATCTTGGGCCCTGAATTTTCTAGATTGGTAGAAATATTCTACGCATTTAAATGAGAAATTGAAATGGCACGTTCAGTTAGAGGAGAAAAAGATCTCTTAATTTAATAATGTAGACTCAAAGAGCGCTTTAATACAGCTTTGGGACAGATCAAGATGGATTATCTCAAAACTGATAAATTGTGAGGCAAAGATATGATTTTACTTAAAGGATCATGGGTGGAGAAACTCTGAGAACCGCTACACAAAGTTTAATTTCTTGTGTTTTTGTTCATCTGATTACAGACACTTAGAGGAAGTGTTCCTAATAAAATCAATCCCCGACCTGGAAAGGTAAGATGATGTTCCATTTCTAGTCTAGATTTTACTTTAGTCTGATAACGTTCAATCCTGTGTGGCCACTCTCCTTTTCCTGTAGGTAGTGATCTACAGGGAGCCAGATGTCTCTGAGGAGTGCATTGAAGTTTTTGGTGACATCAAGGATTGTAGCTCTTGGAGCCTCTCCCCGGTGGTAGTCGTCAAGGTTGTCAGAGGATGGTAAGAAGGGCACTTCGGGTTCCTGATGTAGAGGGTTTGTGTTTTACATTTTTAATTACCTTTTTGGTCTTCAGTACTTATTTAAATTTTGCCTTTAGCAATGTAAAGCGCAGAAAATACTAGTCTTGGTAGTGAAAGAAATTCATATGTAAGAAATTACGGTTTTTAACCACATTTCTGATTTATAGAGGCCGTGCCTTTTTACGTACAGCTTTCTTTTCCCGTATATCCCCATAGCACACTGCCTGGGACTAGTGCACATCTGAGTCCACACTAACACTTCTGGTTTGTGACTTTTCAGTGACGTTGGTAAGAATTGCAGCAGTCCTGTTGGTAGAATATTAAATATGCTATAAGAAAAGACATTTTGGAAAACTAACCTAAAATTTATTTTTCAACTTCTTAGCAAAATGTGGTTTTGATTAAAGGAACTGATGAAAAAATTATTTACCAGCTTGATGGCTTCTAGGAAATACACAGGAAGTTGAATTAAGAAAAGACATTTTTAATAAATCACTTCTCTGGCGTAAATACTTAATCTTTGGTACCTATCTATAAACTAGTTTGAAATATGGTTGGGCTTTAGACAGTTGTGGTCTAAAAAATTAGTACGCTTTTTGTTTTCTCTTTGATCAAATATGCAAAGACATCTTCCTATTAGGTTTTAGGTGTCTTAGTATTTTTCTATATATTCAATTTATTCATTGCAAAAATCCAATTAGCTTTGGTCTTAAATTTGACAACTAAAAACAAAGATAAATTTTGTTTTAAGTAGGATAGTGATCTTTTTTTTTTTTTTTTAACTTTTGTTGGCTTTCTAAAAGTATAAGCATCTAAGAGCAGCACTGTCCTATAGCAACGTGAGATTTTATTTAGTGTTTGGATGTTTGTTGTTCAGAAGGATAGTTTATTTTTTTATTTATTTAATGTTTTATTTATTTCTGAGACAGAGAGAGACAGCGTGAGCAGGGGAGGGTCAGAGAGAGAGAGGGAGACGCAGAATCTGAAACAGTCTCTGGGCTCTGAGCTGTCAGCTCGAGCGGGGCTCAAACCCATGAACCATGAGATCATGACCTGAGCCGAAGTCAGACGCTTAACCAACTGAGCCACCCAGGTGCCCAGGAAGGATAGTTTAAAAATGGTTTCCGTTAACACGCATATAGTACTTTGTATCAACATATCTATTGATATGGCTTTAAAATATCCCTCTAAGAGGAGTATCTTCTACATGTAGAAGGAGAAAAAATCATTATAAGAAAAGTTGATTTATCTGATGTGTTCCCATTTACAACTGTTTGCTAACTGACAATTCTATAGAACATTGGTGCCTCTACAGTGTTTGTATTGATAGTCAAAAGATTTTTTAGATCCTGATACAGTTTTTGGATTATCAGAGGCTTAATTACGCCCAACAAGTTTAGTTTTAGGGAGAGTTTATACATTTTAACTGGCGGACAGTTGCACAAAGTATATATGATAATTGGTCACAGTATATATTATGAGAGAGAGAAGAAAAGAGAAGGAGAGGGAGAGAAGAGAGGGAATGGGGGGAGAGGCTATTAGCTAGAATATCTGAGTTATCAAAACCTCCCTCACCAAGACTAGCTAATAGTTTTGCTGTGTTTTATTCTTAGTTGGATTTTGTATGAGAAACCAAATTTTGAAGGGCACTCCATTCCCTTAGAAGAAGGAGAATTGGAACTTTCTGGTCTCTGGTGTGTAGAAGATATTTTGGAAGGAAACGAGGAAACCGAGTCGGCTAAACCTGTGGCAATTGGTTCACTCAGACATGTGGTCCAGGTAGGTTATGGGAAGACCAGAATCCACTGATTCAGCCAATATTTATCTATTTATTTATTTATTTTAACATTTATTCATTTTTGAGAGATAGAGACAGAGCGTGAGTGGGGGAGGAGCAGAGAGAGAAGGAGATACAGAATCTGAAGCAGGCTCCAGGCTCTGAGCTATCAGCACAGAGTTCAACACAGGGCTTGAACTCACTAACTGTGAGATCATGACCTGAGTGAGCCACCCAGGTGCCCCGGTTGCTCTGTGAGTTCTGATTACTTTGAGTGGCTTATAGGAATTCTATTTTGGAAAAATAAATAATCTCCAAATAATTCAGTTGGTAATTCAACTCTGGGGTTCATGTGGGTTTAAGAACAGTAGGTACTTGAGGTCACTTTAGGGGCTAGGTAAAATGTCTTGGTTCCTTATCTGTTGGTGAGGAAGTTGTATCTGTCTATCTTTGTGCCTCTTGGAATTTGATCATTCTTTACCTTTTAAAAATGTGATTAATGGTATCTTCCAAGTGGAAAATTAAAACCCCATTTTTGTAACAGATGGGCGTTGGGGTGCAGTAGGGAGATAAGGAATGTTATAAAATGAGAATGAGTAAGAATGAGTAACAGCTTTTGGCACAGGAAAATATCACTGGTTTCTTAGTCAACATTTCTGAGTGACTTGAATGATCATTGGAATTCTGATTTGTCTTTTAATAGTTTTAAGTACATAGTGTGATAAACCTTAAAGAAGACATTGAGGAACCCCATTTTATTTTATTTTATTTTTTTCTTAAATAGTTTATCATCAAGTTGGTTTCCATATAACACCCAGTGCTCATCCCCACAAGTGCCCTCCTCCGTGCCCATCACCCCCCTTCCCCTCTCCCCCACCCCCATCAGCCCTCAGTTCCCAGCATTCAAGAGTCTCTCATGGTTTGCCTCTCTCCCTCTCCCCAACTATTTTTCCCCTTCTTCTCCCTCATGGTCCTCCATTAAGTTCCTCTGCCTGACTTATTTGCTCAGCATAACACCTTCAAATTCCATCCATGTTACTACAAATGGCCAGATTTCATTCTTTCTCATTGCCATGTAGTATTCCATTGTATAAATATACCACATCTTCTTGATCCATTCATCAGCTGATGGACACTTAGGCTCTTTCCATGTTTTGGCTATTGTTGAGAGTGCTGCTATGAACATTGGGGTACATGTGCCCCATGCATCAGTACTCCTGTATCCCTTGGGTAAATTCCTAGCAGTGCTACTACTGGGTCATAGGGGAGTTCTATTGTTAATTTTTTGAGGAACCGCCATACTGTTTTCCAGAGGGGCTGCACCATTTTACATTCCCACCAACAGTGTAGGAGGGTGCCCATCTCTCCACATCCTCACCAGCATCTATAGTCTCCTGATTTGAGGAACCCCATTTTAAAATGTTATAGTCAGGGGTGCCTGGGTGGCTCAGTCGGTTGACCTGTCTGATTTCTGCTTAGGTCATGATCTCACAGTCTGTGAGTTTGATCCCCTCATTAGGCTCTGTGCTGACAGCTGAGAGCCTGGAGCCTACTTCGGATTCTTTGTCTTCCTCTTTCTCTGCCCCTCCCCCGCTCATACCCTGTCTCTCTCTCAAAAAGAAATATTTTAAAAATTAAAAAAAAAAATGTTACAGCCAATGGGATAATTCACCTACAATTTTTATTTATTGTTCAAATAATATTGGTAATAAAGCAATGTTCCAATCTATCACCCCAACCCCACTATCATGAAATATTCTCTCTTGGTCTAAATTCTCTGCTCCATCTTGGCCATATTCCATTTTCTGTAGTTATAATCATGATACAGGTACAATGCTGTTTTCCTTCTTTCACTTAAAACTGTGGTTGTCAATCCTTTTTCTCTCTCCATATCATTTTCCTGAAGATCACACTCCCTTTGGTGTCATCTCCCAGTGAGGTGCAGCAGTGTCAGAATCTGTTGGGTGAGGGGGTTCAGGTGCTCTCAGGAAGGGGAGGGTATGGGCAGTGAAGCATGTTGGTAAAGAGGCACCTCCCGTTTTGCCTGGTAAGAACCAACTTAATGCTTTTCATGTGACTTGCTACATGGTTTGAGGTTTCCATGAAATGATGTACCATCATTTATTTTACCTTCTTTCTGTGGAACTTGGTTGTTTTTAGTTTTTTACTATTTTAAATAATGCTGTATGAACATTTTTGTGCATTTAATAATTTCCGAATTTCTGATTTATTTAATTAGGGTGAATTTTTCTGAATGGTGTCATGTTAAAGGGTAGGACGCTTATGACTCCTGATACGTTATGATTTTTTTTTTTTTTTTTACAGATTGTGGTTGCTTAAAACATGAACATAAGTCACTATATATTTAACAGTGTCACCTTTTTAGTTCATTAAATTTGTTCCTTTTGGTAATATTTAAGAGAGCCTCCCCTGAACCAACCTAAGTGTCATTTCTTCTGTAACTCAGTTCAGCTAGCTCAACAAGATTAGAGTTCAATAAATGTTTGATTAGCACTTAGGCACTCAGCCAGGAGAGGCCTTTTGAAGTGTGTTTGCTGGGCAGGACACGGAACATTGACCACAGTCATAAATGTGTACCTTTGCTTTAACAACTTAGACCAAACCAACATCATAGAGCTTTGGTCATAGTCAAGGAGAGTTACCATAGGGGGTTTGTTCACAGGCACAAAACAGCAGTTCAGGAAGGCTCCAAATGCAGCCCCTCTGTCGACTATAGAACCTCTGGACTTGGATGGTCACTTCTGAGGAGAGCAACTAAAACTGCTGTCACCCAAGAAAGCCAAGCATTGTTTTCACTGAGGATGAGAGAAATAAATATGTTCCAGAACATTTATGGGGATCTTTGCTTGAATGTAACGCTGAGGTATATGGCTAAAGCAATATGGCTGCCCCAAAAGATCACATATTAAGTCATGGGTGAAAACACAGAAGGGATGAATGGCAGGTGCTCTCTGAAATGTATGTGTATATTTAAAGTTTATTTTAATTATTAAAAAAGAATGATAAACTTATTGTAGAGTTAAGTACACAATGTAAGTATTATATATGTATATTTTTTTTCTTCCTTCAGGATTACAGAGTTAGTCAGATTGACTTATTTACTGAACCAGAAGGGTTAGGACTCCTAAATTCCTACTTTGATGACACTGAAGAGATGCAGGGGTTTGGTATCATGCAGAAGACTTGTTCCATTAAAGTACATTGGGGCACGTAAGTATTTTATTTCAAATGCAATTTTAATGAAGCTTTTTTTGTGAGTGTACTCCTGGAAAGACTTAAGTTACTCTCTGATTTGGTGTCTTGTTAAGTAATGATTGACTAAAAGGGTTTTTTTTCAGAAGGCACATAAAATTCTGATTTTTTTTTTTTTGTACCTGTGTTACTATGATTCAGTTCTCTTCTAAACAATAACAATTTCTCGGAGGAAGTGCCGGGGAGGAAAAAACTGCATTTTTAACGTTGGGATTTCCTTATCACAGAGGAACCTGATTCATTCTGAGCTGAGTAACAGATTTTTACTTTCATGGTAATTCAGAGGAGGTAATTCAAAGCATGTGTTCCTGATGTTTCAGGAGAGATGGAGGCCAGCACACATGGTACTTTACTTCCTTGAACATTTGCACACAATGCTGCCCAGAGCCCCTAAGAGGTCGGTTTCACAAATTGCAGGAAACTACAAGAGTGTTTTGAAGGATGTGAGGAATACCTCACGTGTGGGGAATTAGGACAGAAAGTACAGGCGGCAGTCCTGAGTATCGTAGTCTCTGAAGCGGAGCCAACAGCCCAGGGCATGGGAAAGACCTCTACTGAGATGCAAGGAAAACACGCTGAAGCTTCTTTATATTTCATTCATTCATTTTGATGTTCTTTTATTTTATTTTTGAGAGAGAAAAAGAAAGCCAGCAGGGGAGAGGCAGAGAGAGAGGGAAAGAGAGAATCCCAAGCAGGCTTCATAATGTCAGTGCAGAGCCTGACATGGGGCTTGAACCCACAGTCTGTGAGCCCATGACCTGAGCTGAAATCAAGAGTCAGACCTTAACTGACTGAGACATCCAGGTGCTGTATGTTTCATTTAAAATCTCCTCCTTTTAAGATTTTATTTTTATATATGTTTTCTGTTCATAATATATATAATTTATATTCATATATATATAGAAGACTCAAAAATTTTTGTCAATGGCATATGCAAAAGACAATACCTGTGTAATGTGTCAGATAGAAAATACCGTAAGAAACACGAATCAGAGGAACATTGGTAATGGTGTTTTAGAAGATGGTCAGGAAAGGTCTCTGGTGACATTTTAAGGAAGTGAGGGAGTCAAGCCTGGAGATGTATGATGGGGGAGGCTCTGGGGGTGTGTCCCAGGCAGGAAGCTGTTTCAGAGCCCTGCTGGGTGTGTTTGGGGAACTACTGAGGAGGTTAAGGTGGCTGGAGAAGAATGAGCTAGGAGGACTGGGATGGGAGAGGCCTCATGTCATATCTGGTCTTGGGAGGGATTTTAGATTACTCTAGATTACTCTAGGTGACAAGGGTGATCATTTTCATTTAACTTGTGCTTTAGAAAGCTCACTCTAGCTACTCTGTAGAAAATAGACTGTAAAGACGCAAGAGCGTTGGGGTGCTTGCGTGGCTCAGTCAGTTAAGCATCCAACTCTCGATTTTAGCTCAAGTTCTGTGTCGGGCTCTGCACTGAGTGCAGAGCCTGCTTAAGATTCTTTCTCTCCCTCTGTCTCTGCCCCTACCCCTCTTGTGCATGCACTGGAGCTCTCTCTTTTGGTCTCTCTCAAATGAAAAAAATAAAAAGAGACAAGAGTGGAAACAAAAACCACTCTGGAGGCAATTGCAATTATATAGGCAAGAGGTTTTGGTGGCTTAGTGCTGGTGAGAAGTGTCAGATTCTGGATACATTTTCGTTGTAGAACTGTCAGCATTTATGGACAGATTGTTTGTAGGGTGTGAAGGGCTGAGAAATATCTAGGGTTTGAGACTCCAGCATTTATTGGGATGGAGAAACCATGAGTTCATTTGTAGAAAGGTGAAGCTGGTCATGCCAACTGTACATTCAAGTAAGAGGACAGGAAGGTGACTGGATATGGGGAACTGGGGTTCCAAAGGGAGGCTGGAGATAGAAATTCAGGAGTCCTCAGCACGGAGAAGGTACTTCATTCATGCACTGACTGGATAGATCTCAAAGGGAATAGAGAAGCCACCTGAGTCCCGGGCATGTTTATATTTAGTTATTGGGAAGAAAAGGAGGAAGCTAAACAAAAGAAAAGGTCTTCATCTCTTGCTGCCTTTAATTTTTTTTTTATATCAAAGAGATCTGTATATCTTTTTTTCTCAAAGGATTAATGTTAAATTGAGAACTACCACTTTCCTTAGAGAAGAATGAAACAGGCGTCTGCCGTAGTATTTTAATCTCCAGTCTGGACGTTTTCAGGACTCAGGCTTGGGCTCTGTTGGAGCATAATGAGCGACATCTAAGTAATGTCTCCTGCTTTACAGTAGGTTTAACTTGTCTCACAGTGGGGAGTCCCAAACCGGCTGTAGCATCCAGTTTATGATGGCTGTGTGGCGACAGACCTCTTTTTTCTGGGTGTTCTTTTCTGTTGCCGTTAGCATAATAGAAAGCTCTTTTGGATGTCAGTTCAAAGTTGGGGTCATTGAACTTGGTTGTCTGGCTTTGGAACAGGTCATTAGTACTTTTACAGATCTCCAAGGGGAGTCTTGATGGGTTGGGAGAATTCAACTGATAATAAGTACCTAAGCTCATTTTGCTTCTATTATCAGTCCCCTGAGCTGGTATAAGAGAAGTCTTTGCTTTTGAGGGACTTTAGATTCCATTAGGAGATTTATTCCAGACCCTGTTTACCGTGAGTTAAACTCTTCTACGCCTACACAAAATGAGGGTATTGCTTGTCAAATTCTTATTTGGGAAAATGAATACTTTTTAAACTCTTATTTCAGATTCTGTTGAGTATAATTTTTTTTAAACCTTTGTTTTAATACCTGGCTAATGCTAGTGCCCATCTCCCAGAGGTGAGGGTATATCTTCTTGGTGGGGGTTACATTTCTTTTGGGGAGGTATATTTCTAATAAAAACAGAATTTCAGAACTTTATCAGGAGCATAAAGAGCATGTGTTCCACAATTATTGTTTAACTCAGGAAGACTGGCTTTAGTCATTTCCTCAAGGTTAGGAATGATTTTTAGCATAACAGGCACTAAAATGCTGGTATTCTGAAGTCACGGCACAGTTTTTAATAGCCAGATACATTTTGATGAATTTTATTATGAAATATTTGCTGCATATAGAAGATGTGTATGTGTGAATTATGAAGCCTGGTACTAAGGCTGATCCCTGTGTGCCCACCACCCACTTAGCATGATGCCCACCTGCCATCCCTAGCACTGCCATGGCACCCACCTGACTCCACCACACACATAAGCTCACTCTGGAATTTTGTGTTTTTCTCATACCCTCATTTTACAATTTTACCCTGTAGTATCAGTCCCTGCAGTATTTTAGGTCCACTGTCATAGACAATATGCCACAATCTAGTTTTGTCCCTGAGTGTTTCCTCATAGCATTTAACTTGCGCTGTACTGCCTGAGTTTTCTGTACAGTAGGGGTTGAGTCTAGAGGTATGGTCAGATGCAGATTCGGAAAGGATCCTTCAGCTAGGTGGTGCCGTATCTGCATGTTGCCTCACAAAAGGGGGCATATGCTACCCAGCTTCCCATGAACGATGCTGAGTTTGTCTGGTTAGATGGGTGCCTGCTACAACTCTACCCTGTAAAGGGACATTTTCCTCTTTAAGAGCCATTGCTCACCCTCTTTAGAATAATCTCAAATTCAGCACATTCATATATAATCTTTTGAGTTTCCAGTTGGTTTCTGTAAATAGCCAACATTCATATGTAGCTATGTCTGGAGAATAAGACTTAGGACAGTTCATGGAATCAAGCCCTGTGTCAAGCTCACCCTGAGCATGGAGCCTGCTTAATATTTTTCTCTCTCTCTCATTCTCAAATTAAATAAACTTAAAAAAAAAAAACAGAACAGGTGAGCAAGAGAAGACCAATTTTTTTAATTAAAAAATTTTTTTCTAATGTTTGTTTATTTTTAAGAGAGAGAGAGACAGTGTCTGAGCAGGGGAAGGGAAGAGAGAGAGGGAGATACAGAATCTGAAGCAGGCTCCAAGCTGTCAGCACAGAGCCTGATGCAGGGTTAAAACCCATGAACGGCGAGATCATGACCTGAGCCAAAGTCAGATGCTCAACCGACTGAGGCACCCAGGTACCCCAAAAAGACTAATTTTTCTTGTGTGGTGAAAGGGTATTTTCTTTTTTTAAGGGCATTTCTAAAGGAATAATTACACACATGTTTTTAATCAATACATACATAGCCATTGTAAACATACAAATGGATATTGTTGACATAATGTTTATTTTTTTTTAAAACGGTCATACTTTATAGTTATACTATTTATTTATAATGTAGATAAAAGCTCATTACCTAAGTGCATGGGAAAATAAGAGTGCCTTTAGAAACTGAAATAACACTGACACTGCCTGAAGATAGTTTCCCCTTCTCCTGATGGCCTCATGAATAATGTATCTTGTTGGAATAGAATTTAGGAAAAATGAATCATGTATGAGTGTATGAGTTTTCAGATTTTAAAGTCTGCCCAACATTCATAAGTGTGGGTTTGAGTTTCTCAACAGGCCCTTCGTGCTCACTGAGGAAGTTTTTTTAAGTGTATCCGTTTGTTTTCCATATTTTTTGACAAATTCCCCTTTACCCAAAATTACCCTCTTTCTATAAATCACATGCTTCAAGAAAAGTGAAATGTTTAGTATCAAATGAATAAAATCCCTCAACTCCAACTACAGAAGGAACGACTTCATGAAAGGGGGACCATGGTCAGCAGTATTTCAGGATCTCACCATCACTTGTTGAGCCATCCATCCATAGAGTTTACAGAAAATTGCCCCAATTCACTTGGGAGGAGTCTGACTTCAATGCCCTTGGCTCATTAGCCTAAATACTAAATAGCACCATTTCTGATGAACCACCATTATTTAGTTAGGGCTTAAAATCAGTGTGTGGTATGTGTGGGCGAGGTTTGAGATCTAAAAAATACGTAATGCATCCTTACTTGTCATGCTTCAAATGTAGGGAGCTTTAAAAGACCCCAGTCTTAGCCTCTGTTTTCTTAAGGGTTAGGGTCCTTGCAGTGCTATTTTTTTTTTTTAAAAGAAAAGGCTTTTTTCCACTTTATTTTTTATTGTAACAATTTTTGTACAAAAAAGTTCCCAAGAAATCGTAAGTGAATAACCTGAGTGAATTTTCAAAGTATAAACACCGTGTAAAAAAAAATCCTATAGATCAAGAAATAGAACATCACCGGTACTTCTGAAGTCCCCTTACCCCCAGTATAACTACTATCCTGACTTCTAACAATGTGGATTAATTTTCATCTTCACACATGCACTGCTCAGTCTGTCAACGTGCGTGCGTGCGTGTGTGTGTGTGTGTGTGTTGACAGATCTTCAATAGGGTTTTGATTGTAAAGCCCTGTATAATTAGTGAGTCTAGAGAAGTTACTAATTTATCCAAGGGAATCTTTAACAAAACCTATCATCTAAAATGTGCCTTGGGCCAAAAGAAAGCAAAGGGGGTGAATCGGGCCCATTTTGCTGGTAAAAGATTTTATTTACAGCCATTCTCTTCTTGGTACGGTGTTCTGGAGTACATAGAATATCCCATCCAGGACTCTGTTAGTGAGACTAACAAAGATTAGGAGAGGATTAGTGATCACCAAGAATTCTGTATTTGTGTAGAAGGGGGTGTATTACTCTCTTATGTAAAAGTTACTTCTCTACAACCTCATCTTCCTAGAACCCTCCCAGGGACTAAGCAAGTGATAAGACTGCACAGTCTTTAGGGGCAGTTCTAACAGGCATGGTTTTCTGGTTTCCTGGTTCCTAGCACATTAGGGGAGGGTGGGGCTGCACTGGTTCCCTGACCGCAGTAGAAGTGACAGCTGACAAGCCTGATAAGAGGGTGTGGTATCGAAAAGCCATAAAAATCAGATTCAAGAACTCAAAAAGCTTTTGGGCCTGGGAACAAACAGCCTTACAGGCCTTCAGAGCCCTCAGGGTACCAATGTGCACTGTCCTGCTCACAGAAATGATCCTGAGTCATTGTAGAAAGCATAAATTATGTGCACTTTCTGGAATGAGAAAAATTGCTACCAAAAAATGACTAGGAGCCTGGTTTGGATCAACCCTGGTTGTACAAGTACAAGCATCTGGTACTTGTAGCTGAATGGCTCTGGACACTTTACTTCACCTCATCTGTAAAATGGGGACAGGAGTGTTCCTTCCTCATAGCATCGTTATACGGATTGGATGATGTTCCAGGTGGCATTGCTTGTAAACTCTAGGTAGATGTTACCTGCTGTTAGTTTTGAGCACTGTGACAAATGCGTCGGTGGAACATCTGATTCTTTGGTTATAAATGAGATATTGCCGTTTATTTTTTTATTTTTTTAAATTTTTTAACATTTATTTATTTTTGAGAGACTGAGACCAAGTGTTAGCAGGGGAGGAGCAGAGAGAGAGGGAGACACAAAATCCGAAGGAGGCTCTAGGCTCTGAGCTGTCAGCACAGAGCCTAACACAGGGTTTGAACTCACGGACCAGACCGTGAGATCATGACCTGAACTGAGGTCGGATGTTTAACCGACTGAGCCACTCAGGCGCCTAGACATGTTGCCTTTTAAAACAAAGCTTGGGTTTCCTATATAGCACCCCCCCAAATATATATAGTGCTATAAAATCACTGCTTTTATTACTTGAAGTGATAGAGACAGACCTGCACTGAAGAAATTCATAATATAAATTAAAGTAAGTGGACAAAACCACCAAGAGACCAGTAAAAGATCAAGAAGGGGCGCATATAATGGCCTACTCCTCCTTGAATCTAACATTGCTCTCCTATCTGAGTGGAACTGTACATGGTCCAGACACACATCGTCCCGTTCTTTTCCTTTCTTCTCACTGGGGTCCTGTGTGCCACTGAAATAAATGACGAGTCCTCTCTTTTCTTCCTTGGTACTTGTTCAGGTGGCTGATTTATGAAGAGCCTGGATTTCAGGGTGTGCCTTTTATCCTGGAACCTGGCGAATACCCTGACTTATCCTTCTGGGATACAGAAGAAGCGTACATTGGATCCATGCGGCCTCTGAAAATGGTAAAAATCCAACAAAATGTTCTTGGAGTTCGTGATTCTTTGTCAGCCTGACATTGATACTTCATAGGCTGTGACTTTGAAGCAATAAACAGACTTCTAAAAGCGCAAATCTGTAGTAGAGGGAACCTATTGCTCAAAAGAAATAATAGGATAACCTGCTGGTTGGTTGCTATAGATGAAAAAAATGTGGATAAGCCCATGTTCTTTGCCTTCAAGGTATTCTTAGCCATGCAGAGCTACAGGCGTGTGTACAAGGCTTCAACCCAGGGTAGGTTTCAGAAGTGAAGAACTAAACCTTTGTGGATAAACAGGAAGGACAGATGAAATCCAACTTGTGGGTGACGTGACAGAGAAGGGGGATAAATAGGAGAGCTTTGTGCTAAATCAAGTTGGGTCTTAACAACCAAGCAGGACTGCGTCTGATGGAGATGTCAGAGGATGCTCTGCATGAGCCAGGGCGGGAGCTGGGGGAGAGCAGAGCCTGTTGTAGCCACCAGAGGCTAGGCTTGGTGGCAATTTGGGGCCCCGGGGCTGGATGTCTGAACCTTGTCCTCCAAAGCATCTGCCTTAGAAAGGAGCCTGTGCTGCCTCCTCTCCCCCTTATATTTGACTTGTTCTTTTGGTCTCATCTGCTAGACCCTACACCTTGCGAGGATCCAGGCTGCACCTGTCTTGCCCCCCCCCATGTGGGATATGGTGGGTGCTGCGTTGCTAGTGGGCACTCACCGACTACCCGTGGGAGTGGGGGCTCTTGTTACGAACATGTTTTTGAAGCTGAACTTTGTGGTCATCTTCTAGAGTCAGTTTGAAGCAAATTAGGAAGCCATGAAGATCATTTTTATCTTAATTTTACCCCTCCTGCCAAAGCCTGTGGTTTAATTACCTCATGTTTGTTGGTCTTAATGCAAAGCTCATTTGCATTATAAGTGCTTTTTCATTATAAATGATTTGTAAGATTCACTTTCAAAGAACAAAGTTTAGTTTTGTGAAACAGTTGTCACAGGCTTTGAAGCCTGTTTTAAAGCATTTACAAAACTGTCAAGTTTATGGCATTGGAAATAGATACTTTTGAAGAGAATGTTTACAGCATTCTCCCCCTCCCCCCTTATCCACAGGGGATACCTTTCAAGACTCCTCCCTGGTGGATGCCTGAAGCCATGGATAGTACCAGACCCTATATAAACTATGTCTTTTTCCTATATGTGTATGGTGAAGTTTAACTTGTAAATTATAATTTATATAAGTTATACATATAGTTTATAATCTAAATATCAATGATAACTTATAAATTAGACACAGTAACTAATTTAATATTATTAGCAGTAAATAATAATAAAATAGAACAAGTGTGGTAATATACTGCAACAAAGGTTATGTGAGTGTGGGCTCTCTCTCAAAATATCTTACTGTACTATGATCACACTTCTGGTGATCAGGCTCAATGATACAGTGCCTGTTTGATGGATGAGATGAAGTGAGGTGAGTGATATAGGTGGCATTGTGACACAGTATGTCAGGAAGAAGATCATCTGCTTCTAGACCTTGACTGACTGAGGATATCAAACTGTGGAAAGTGAAAATGTAGATAACTGGGGACTACTTACTGCATTCGGGTTTAGTGATAAAATCAGCAACATTCCTTTATAATTGCAGTTTATTTGGTGCATTTGAGCATCTTTCACTGCACTTTTAAAAAAGCTGTCCTAGGGGTGCCTGGGTGGTTCAGTCCATTAAGCTCCAACTTTGGCTCAGGTCATGATCTCATGGTTCGTGAGTCTGAGCCCTGCATCAGGTGGAGCCTGCTTCGAATTCTGTGACTCCCTCTCTCTCTGCCCCTCCTCTACTTGTGCTCTGTCTGTCTGTCTCTCTCTCAAAAATAAATAAACATTAAAAAAGAATTCTTTTTATAATGATGTCCTAGGAGTGTCTGGGTGGCTTAGTCGGTTAAGTGTCTGACTTGGGCTCAGGTCATGATCTCATGGTTTGNTCTCTCTCTCTCAAAATAAACAGATAAAAACTTAAAAACAAATACAAAAAAAAGTTGTTCTAATTCATGGAAAATATCCTCCTGACTTTCCCACTGCTGATTTTAACCCCTACCCTGTTTGTTATTTCTGTGGAATACCTTTTCCTGTGGCTTATTTTTAGGGAGTTTTTGGTTATTTACAACAACTTTTTATTATAAAATTATAACAACTCCCCATAGACCTGTCCTTTGGGCTATTTTAAATTCTGTCTACAGTTCATCTAATTATTTCAAGAGTCCTGCAGAGCCTGTTGTGAACTTGTGTGAACTCAACAGTTTTGTAAGCCATGGGTAGCAAAATCAAACGCCTCCAGGGGCCAGGCAGTGAACAGACATGAGTGAGGGTGGCAGGGAGTTGAGCTGAGTGGTGGAGACGGACAAACCAGGCTCAAGTCCTGGCTAGAGGAAGAGCCCAGTGGAGAGTCAGTAAGTGCACACGGTGCGGGGTGCTGCCTGTGAGAATTTGCGTCTAGACATGTCACATCTTAGTACCGCTTTTTTTTTTCTTTCATTTTCCAAGATTCCTTCTTGATCTTTTTTTTTCTTTAATGTTTATTATTTATTTTGAGAAAGAGGGAGAGAATCCCAAGCGGAGACCCAATCTCACAAACTGTGAGACCTTGACCCGAGCTGACCCAGGCTAAAATCAGGAGTCAGATACTCTAGCCAACTGAGCCACCCAGGCGCTCCAGGACTGCTTTTTAAGAGAAATGAGAAATATTGATTTTTTTTTANATGCCTCAGCAGAGAAATATTGATTTTTATGAGACATTTTCTGAATTAAAAACAAATAAGCAACATAGCTAATTGGATTAACAAAAACATACCTAACCTGCAGATTCAGCTTATAGACCACCTCTGCTCTACACTGTCTTCCTCATTCTTCATCTGTCTCCATGGTCGGTGACTTCAGAACTGTAGAAACATAAATGAAACCAGACGCACTCACACTGGGAGGTTCCATGGCTTTACATAAACTACCGTGGGCAATGTATGGTAATCTATTAGTGAAAAACCGGTTTTCTTACCATGTTATTTTTCTTTTCAGGGTGGACGTAAAGTCGAATTCCCTACAGATCCAAAGGTAAAAATATATGTATTTTAAATTTTATTCCTGTTCCATCTCCATGAAGGTGATACTTCTGTGGTTTTGCATATCTGCCTCCATAAACATAACTGCACAGCTAAAGGAAGTTGTCCCAGCTAATGCGTGCCGTCCCTCAGACCCGAGCACTCATACTCACTAACAGTATGTGTAGCCATGGCTTTACACGTTCGTTGTTGAGTTAAGTGTATAACTTGTGTCTGTGTGTACTCATTGCAGGGCCTGCTGCTGCTTGCCAGTTACTCAGGAAAAAACTTTGTTTTCAAGATAGGTTCTCCCTTTCTGCTACTCTAACATGCTCTTTCTGCTATATCTACTTTGCACATTTATGTTTCTTCCCCCCACTCCGCCACCCCCGCCCAAGTAGCCTCTATACCCAATGCGGGGCTTGAACTCATGACCCTGAGATCAAGTGTTGCATGCTCTACAGACTCAGTCAGCCAGGCGCCCCTATGTTTCATTTTTAAAGCAACTTGGGATCCTCTGGTTCCTTAGTTTGGCCTAAGCAAAATTCTAAATATCCGTTCTAGACATTGAACAAAAACCAATTTTTTTAAGCCAATTATTTATAAACTGTCTTTTGAACTTTGGCTTTGGGCTGTACCACATTAGGAAAAAAATTTAGGGGTGCCTGGGGGGTTCAGTTAGTTAAACGTTTGACTTCGGCTCAGGTCATGATCTCATGGTTCAGGAGTTTGAGCTCCATGTCGGACTCTGTGTTGACAGCTCAGAGCCTGGAGTCTGCTTTGGATGATGTGTCTCCCTCTCTCTCTGCCTGTCCCCTGCTCATGCTCATGCTTTCTCTCTTAAAAAGAAATAAACATTAAAAAGATTCTGTTTTAAAATTACAAGATACTGTTCTTTAGTTAATTTAAAAAATATCAGAAAGTTTTGTGTTCTTGGACTTAGTGATATTAAATGACTGGACGTTTGGTTTAGCTGTTGAGACCTTTAATCTCTTTCACTTACTGGTATATCTTATCTCTGTTAAAGGTGGTTATTTATGAAAAGCCTTTCTTTGAAGGAAAATGTATGGAACTAGAAACAGAGATGTGCAGTTTTATGGTGGAAGCAAGTGAAACAGAAGGAACGACAAATGACAGTTTGCCGTTGACATCAGTGGGGTCGATGAAGGTTCTGAGAGGAATGTAAGTAGATGGGAGGAACCTGAGGTGTTTCTTCTTTATCCCTTTAGTAAAGTAATACACATGCCCTGCCCCCAACCATTCCAGATAGTGTGGTAGAGTGAACTTCAGACATGTTCTCCTCAGTCCACTGTGACCTGGAGTTGACAGAGCAGTTAGAGGGGCTGGTTTGGGGTTAGTCAGCTGAACAAGGCTGATAAATTGGCCCAGATTGGCCAAATCTACATCTCATTAATATTATGCTCCAAACGATTGAACTTTAGTTTGCTTTCTATTTTTATGATATTTTGCACTTTATGTATCTTACATATTTCCTTTAGAAGTAATACACTTAAAGTGGTCCTGTACATAGCCAAAAAAAATATATTTTAATTACTCTTTGAAGAAAGTTTACCCCGTTTTATTTGCTGAAGTTCTTTTGAGTCTGTTCTTATTACAGACACACACATGCACACACTCCCTAAACTCCTTTACAGAACATTGATGTATGTTTCTTAGGTTATTTTTAGGGGGCCATTCTATTAGGCACTTAAATTTTATTTTATTTTATTTTATTTTATTTATTTATTTTTTACAAATAGTTTATTGTCAAATTAGTTTCCACATAACACCCAGTGCTCATCCCCACAAGTGCCCTCCTCCATGCCCATCCTCCCTCCCCCCTACATCCATCAGTTCTCAGTTTTTGTCAGCATTCAAGAGTCTCTCATGGTTTGCCTCTCTCCCTTTCCCCCACCATTTCCCCCCTTCTTCTCCCCCTTGGTCCTCTGTTAAGTTCCTCCTAATCCTCCTATACGTGCAAACATATGATATTTGTCCTTCTCTGCCTGACTTATTTCGCTCAGCATAACACCCTCAAGGTCCATCCATGTTGCTACACATGGCCAGATTTCATTGTTTCTCATTGCCATGTAGTATTCCATGGTATAGATAAACCACATCTTCTTGATCCATTCGTCTGTGGATGGACACTTAGGCTCTTTCCATGTTTTGGCTATTATTGAGAGTGCTGCTATGAACATTGGGGTACATGTAGGCACTTAAATTTTAGAGGAGAATTCCAATAGTCATAAGGCATGTGTCTGTGTAGATTCATAACTGTTAGTATTTGAATGAAACTGGTATATACACAGCAAAAATTTCAACACTGATGAGGATTACTGCTCCTCCATGTTTTTTCTGTTGCAGTTGGGTTGCTTATGAGAAGCCTGGATTTACAGGTCATCAGTATTTGCTTGAAGAAGGAGAGTATAAGGACTGGAAAGATTGGGGAGGTTACAATGGAGACCTTCAGTCTTTACGACCTATATTAGGTGTAAGTTAAAAGAAAGCTAATGGCTAACACTTGATCTTTTTTGAATAATAAATGGCTAACCTTTGAATTTTGGTTTTTTTTCTTAATAGGATTTTTCAAATGCTCACATGATCATGTATAGTGAAAAAAACTTTGGATCCAAAGGTTCCAGTATTGATGTCTTAGGAATTGTTGCTAACTTAAAGGAGACCGGATATGGATTGAAGACCCAGTCTATTAATGTACTGAGTGGAGTGTAAGTGAAATAACCCAACCAGGGTTTTAAACATTTTTATTTTGCATTGTATTAAACTAATAGCATCTCTGACACAGAGTAGGCACTCAGTAAATAAATGTATCAACAACTAAACATTAAGTCAGTTATTTAGAAAAAAATTTTTAACATTTATTTATTTTTGAGATAGAGAGAGACAGAGCACGAGCTGGGGAGGGGCAGAGAGAGGGAGACACAGAATCTGAAACAGGCTCCAGGCTCTGAGCTGTCAGCACAGAGCCTGATGCGGGGCTCGAACCCATGGACCGAGAGATCATGACCTGAGGCAAAGTCGGACGCTCAACCGACTGAGCCACCCAGGCGCCCCTTAAGTCTGTCATTTAATGTGTACTGCCACAATAGTTTCATAACCACTTTTTAAAATCTTTCTTGTAGAATCTTTTTGTCACGTAGCATTGCAGTAGACTTTTGGGTTTCAGGATAGAAACTCACAGGTCCACCTTTCTTACCATTCTTCACGGAAAGATCCCCTGGATTTCTTATGATGGGGATCAAATACAACATTATCCAACACTCAAAACCTAAGGTTGGGATAAAGTCCCATTCGATTTTTCCTATAGTCCTTGTAGGGGAGGAAAAATTTCCTTCTACCCATAGAGATTCTTCCTGTTGGTCTAAGAATTAAATTGACACGAGACAGAGTAACAGGAGGAAAAAACCACCAAAGTTTAATTATATGTTCATGGAGGCCCAATAATGAAACTGAGACCCAAAGAAATGACCAAGGAAGGTGAGTTTTATATATTTTAGACAGAGACAATATGTTTGTCTGTGATGAACTGACAGGATAAAACTTATTTGGGAGCTTCAATTAGGAAGGAATTCTAAACAGAATTTGTCTAACATAGTAAATTAATAAAAAGTAACCAGGTTTGTTTATATAGTCTTCTCGGCTCTAAATTCCCTATCTCTGGTGATGAAGGCGTGTCTACCTCCTGGTGTAGGGAGGACACCTTTCACATGGGACATTTATTTCTTGCTTTCAGGGAGATAGAGGAGGGTGGGAGTGTCTTTATTGCACAGGCTGTTTCCTAAGTAGCTTTACTTTGAAATAATACTGATTATGCCATTGTGGCACATTTTAGGGTGGCCTGTCCTCAGCACCTATATCCTACACCTGCTCCATTTTGTTTCTTCACCGTTATTTGACTTAAAAATAATTGCTTCAGTGTACCTGGAGTTAGCAATTGAATGCTTTATGAATACTAATGTAAGCTTTTATTGAAAGATGATCAGATAAGACTCTTGGGGATGCACGTGACTGCAAGCCAAACTAAATTGGTGTGATTAAAATGGAATGTATTGGCCTACATAACTTAAAAGTCCTAGAAAAGGGGTACCTAGGTGGCTTAGTTGGTTAAACATCTGACTCTTGATCTCAGCTTTTGTCATGATCTCAGGATTGTGAGATTGAGCCCCAAGTTGGGCTCAGGGTAGAGCGTAGAGCCTGCTTGGGATTCTTTCTCTCTCTCACTCTCTCTGCCCCTCTCCCACTTGTATTCTTCCCCCTGCCCTCCTCCTCTTAAAATAAATAAACTTTAAAAAAAAATCCTGGGAAAGATTTTGCTTCAATCATGACTGGATATAGGGTTTAGACACTGTCATTAGAACTTGCCTCTGTCTCTTGACTAGGCTTTTTTTCTGTGCTGGCTTCTTTTTAGGCAGGCCACATCCATCTGGGGCATCAACTGTTTATTGTTCTTCTTTCTCACTGAATCCAGTGGAAAGAACTTCTCTTTCCCACGAAAGTTTCAGGTTTGAATTTGATTCTGTAGGCTTGGCACATAGATATGTATGTTCCTGAACCAATCACTGTAGTCAAGGAGAATATCGTGCCTACGTTATGTGCCCAGCTCTGGAGCAGAGTAGGGTCAGTCCCATAGAAGCCACTTTTATATGATCAGGGTGAGTTCTTCCCCAGGTGCATCAGAAATAATGAGGACAGATACTGGACGGGCAAAACAGGTTTCTGTTAAAAGAAGTTACAATCTTATGATCCAGATTGATGTCAGTTATAGTTTGGTAAAAGTGAAAGTATTATATTTATTTTTCAGTGTAGGAAAAAATGAATTTATTTTCTTCCATAATCATTAAACATATGCAAATAAATATAAGCCTATCTTGCATTGTTAATCCTTCAGTTGGAACAACTCATTTATTTTTTTAAATTTTTCTATTATAGTTTATTGTCAAGTTGGTTTCCCTATAACACCCAGTGCTCATCCCCACAAGTGCCCTCCTCGATGCCCAGCACCCGTTCCCCTCCCCCCCACCCCCATCAGCCCTCAGTTTGTTCTCAGTATTGAAGAGTCTCTTATGGTTTGACTCCCTCCCTCTCCCCAACTATTTTTTCCCCTTCCCCTCCCTATGGTCCTCTGTTAAGTTTCTCCTATTCCACATATGAGTGAAAACCTATGATATCTGTCTTTCTCTGCCTGACTATTTAAGTGAGAGCATTCTAAAATAATTTTGTTAATTGATTTGACATTGGTTCTATTGAAAATGTTAGGTTTTTTGTTTTTAAATTGTATTTAAGAGAGAGCATGTGTGAGTGGGTGTGAGGACCAGAGAGAGACTCTTAAGCAGACTTCACACTCACCATGGAGCACGATGCAAGGCTCAATCTCATGACCCTGAGATCATGACCTGAGCTGAAACCAAGAGCTGAACACTCGACCCACTGAGCCACCCAGGCGCCCTGATGTTAGGTTTTTACGTCATGAGTAACCTAGACTATTTGGTTTCTTCTAAGCTCAATCCTGTTGTACTTCATGGAGCCCTCCTGCAGTGTCTCTGGATATCTGAGATGTGCGCACCACGTAATATTCTTTTATTGTTAGTCACGGTCACCAAATCCTTGTGTAGGTTGTTGCTTGTGGTGCCACCTTGATAGGGTGACATCCAGGATTTCTGGCTCTTCCTTCTTAGCTGGAACTGCCTTTTGTGTCCTGCTATGGAGCCCTAACATCTTACCATCTGCCATAGACCAAGGGTATGGTAGGTGCCGCAGAAGCCCTCTGCAGTGATGCTGTGGCTGTGCAGTTTTAGCCTGCCTTTAAAGTTAATTATGTAGAAGAAAAACAGTGACCAATTCAGTCTGGACAAACTGTTGTATGTTTTGGTACTCACCAGGTGTGTTGTATTGGTTCCACTAGTCAGAGTCCAGTCACGCATCCCAGCAGAGGAAGCAAAGGGATGCCGGCGAGAATTCTCTCAGGGCATTTATGTGCATGCTGCTGTTAGCACGGGTAGAATTGTGCCCAGAGCCATTTTTTTTTTTTTAACCCAGCCTTTGTTTACTTGAAATTAGTTTCCTTTATAAAATGTTGCTCTTATAGGTCTCTATTTTTAATCATTTGTATTTGTATTTCTTGGTTTAGGCTTTTTTTTTTTTTTTTTTTTT
>NW_027532594.1:2964922-2971095 GCF_008692635.1 Crocuta crocuta
GCAGTTGACTTGTGGTATTGGGGGAAGTTGAAGGAAAGTGGGCACTCCCCGCCCCTCCCCCCACTCCACTTCCTTTCACGTTCTGTGGTTGTGGAAGAGCTTCTGTATGTACCAGGGCCAGCTGCTTCCTCACAGTTCATTTAGTTGACAAATATTTATTAAGGTCTATTCTGTGCAAAGCATTGTATTATGTCCTCACAGAGGTTGCAGTATTTATATAAAACATAATCATTGCTACAAAAGACCTAGAGATTAAGTGCTCTGGGACTCTACTGAGCAGAGAGAGAATAATTTCCAGTGTGGACTTTGGCCGGAGAGGCAGCATGGGAGCTGAGCCTTGTGAGGCAGGTAGGCTGAGGTGTGCTGACATGAAGGAGGAAGATGAGCCTATTTGTTTTTAATAGTTTCCAAAGAAAAATGATTTTAATGACTTTATTCTTATTAGTAAATAAGCATTTTAGTTTGGTTCTTTATTTCTCAGTATGGAACTCAAAAACTTTTCAGAAAAAACTTTTTTGAGATTCTTGTTCTGGAAGTTTCTCCCAGGAGGTTCTACATGGGTAATAAGTTCCCTGGGTGGTAAACTTATTTTTAGCTCAGAAACAGACACTAGCCTTCAGGAAGGCTCGTGAATTTGACAACTGAGGTTTTGGGAACTGCATTCCGTTTCTTACTGAACCAGCAGAAGAAACTCCCTTTCACAGCCCTGCTGATCAACGTCAGGTTCTATGCTGTGCTCTTGTTCAAATGGGAGCAACTGGGCTCATTGTTTTTGAACCTGGGAACAAAATGAAGTATTTCCAGAGTCCAGCTGAAATTTAAAAATTGCTGTAGTTTTAAGTTCTTTTTCCTTTTCCCTTGCACGGAAGGGCCAGTTTGCTGCCCTTACCTTCTGAACAGTGATTCCTCGAGGCTGGGACCTGCTTGTACTTGTACCAGCCTCCCTCCTCGCCACCCCACCAGCCTTATAAACAGAGAAGTGTTGATTCATGTGTACAGAATCTGTTTAAACAAGGACCGTAAGGAATTTTCTTCTTCCTTTTTTTTAAAAAAATTTTTTAACGTTTACTTATTTTTTAAGAGACAGAGACAGTGCGAGTGGGGAAGGGGCAGAGAGAGAGAAGGATATACAGAATCTGGCTCCAGGCTTCGAGCTGTCAGCTCAGAGCCCAATGTGGGGCTCAAACCCACCAGCTGTGAGATCATGACCTGAGCCGAAGTTGTACGCTCAGCCAACTGAGCCATCTAAGCTCCCTAGGAATTTTCTTCTTAAGAGTCTCAAGTAGAAGTTATAGATCTACCAGAGAATCTCAGATCTGAATTTTGGTGTTTTTTGTTTTGTTTTGTTTTGTTTTTTAACCCTCCTGTGCATTGGTGATTCATCTAGGGCAGCATCTTGGAAGGAAAACAACACTAATGTCAACTCAAGTAATGTCTTAATAAGTGGTTTGTTTCAACCTCAGTAAATTAGGCTTACGTGGTGTTGGGTGTTTCCTTACAAGTGATTTATTTTAGTTTTATCAGGAAATAGAGTATTCACACTTCATTACAAAAAAAAGTGCTGGCTAAACCTTCTTCAAGGCCCCCTCAGTTATTCTTCCCTCCCCATGTTCGGTCTTTCCCCACTCACAGCCGTTTCCCTTCCAAACCTTGAGGTCAATCAATCAAGCAAAAAAGGCCTTTTAATCCTCTGTTCTTTAACTTATTACAGAGCCTACCAGGAATACTTTTTTTGTAATATGGCTTAACCTCTTTTTCTTTCTTTCTTTTCTTTTTTTTTTTTTAAGTCCTGGGTTTTGTGAAGTAGATTTTCTTGCCGTGCTCACATTCCTCTCCACATAGCAGAATTCCGCATCTTGCTTGGCTTTTGCTTCTCTTCATAAGCCAAAGGCCGTGTGAGCAAAAGCCACACACTCAGGTTCCCAGGAGTCGTGGAACCTCACATGATGTCAGCCCTGGGATTCTGGCCAAGCCCTCTACTTATTAATGAAAATATGAACTTTCATAAAGGTTAAGTGACCCCTTCAAAGTTATCTGAAAGTTAATGTCATGACCATAGCTGGAACTAGGTCTCCTAATTCCTGACCTCACAATGTTAAAGGCTTTAAAAATTGCTAATGAGGTTCTGAAATGGAGTAGTATTTTCTGAAATAGACTGGGACTGGCCTTCTAGTAGGTACTCTGGTCAGTTAGGCAGAGGTGCGCGTACAGACATTAGCTGTCATAAGCTACGTGACACTGGAGATTTTCACATTGTTCTTTTTTTCTCCTTGATTGCTGTTCATTTCCTAGTAATGACTGTATTTGAGTTTTTGTCTAAAGTCAAGCTCTTTTGATAGCAAAACCATAACCTGTTCTAATTATGAAGTGTGTGGGCTAGTTTAAGCATGGCGTAGTGGAAGAGAAAATGAAAGGGCACAACAGGGCCGGTGGAGAGCGTGGGGGGAACCTTGGGAGACTCCATCCGTCATGGACTCAGTCATCCCTGGCCACTAACTGATTGTGTCACTTTCCTGTTCAGAACAAATACCGACACGTAATTCCATGTGATACTTTTCCTCCTCGCATGCCTAGTGCCATTTAGTTCCTGGCACATGATAAATGGCTAATCGATGTTTGTTGAAAGAATGAATGAATTAACTTTTCTGTGTCTTTAGGTTTTCCTTTCTGTAAAATGGGAAAACCAGTACCTCCCTAGATTAAATGTGGTTATAGATGTGAAAGCATTTTGGTAAGTTGTGAGCATATATACAGGCACCTGGGTATTCTTTCTTTCATCTGTGAGCAGATCAGTAGGGCAGTGAATTAACTCAGGAGATGCTGAGTTAGCTTTTGAATATAAGGCAATTGAAAAAAGTCCCTTCAGAGACTATCTTTGGCTAGGAAGTAGGATCAATAAGTTGCTTTTGTTAATTATCCTCGGAGTGTAGAACACTTGAAAGGTGACAAACGAAAACCTCCCAAAAGAGATTTTAGTATTTCTGAGCATCTGTTCAGTTTTGCTTACTACATAGTCCTGTCACATTGGAAATCCTATTCCAAATAAAATTTTACTTAGCTGCATTTTTTTTTAAAAGCCTTTCTTCTGTTAACTTTTTCCACTATGCTTTATCGTGTAATAGAGACATAGTACTCTTTCTGGAAAACTATTAATGTCAAAAATAAAAAGAACCCTTACTTGCTTTTTAAGAGAACTTTACAGATACTTCTTGGAAGTCTAGGTTGTTTCCTTAGAATAGAATTAGAGGGGCGCCTGGGTGACTCAGGTCATGATCTCACCAGTTTGTGAGCTACCCGCTCAGGGCTCTGCACTCTCTCCCCACCCCCTCTCTCTACCTCATGGGAATTTCTCTGCCCCTCGCTCACTTGCGTACTCACTCAAAAATAAATAAATATGAAGAGAATTAGAAAAAATACAAATCTCCCCATGGGAACTTTCTCAGGGAATAGGATTTGACAGGTGAAAACTTGTCAAAGATACTTTTTCACTTGCCACTTTACAGACAAATCTCCCAAAAGATTAATACAGGATCAGAAAAATTATTAAGATTACTGATTATTAAAATGAATGAGGGGCGCCTGGGTGGCTCCATCAGTTAAGTGTCCGACTTCGGCTCAGGTCATGGTCTCATGGTTCGTGAGTTCAAGCCCCACTTCAGGCTGTGTGCTCACAGCTCAGAGCCTGGAATCTGCTTCGGATTCTGTGTCTCCTCCTCTCTCTGCCCCTCCCCACTCATACTCTGTCTCTCTCTCAAAAAAAAATAAACAAACATTAAAAAAAATAAAATAACATGAAAGTTTCTGTATGATGCATATTTCCTTAAATATGTTTGATAGCTTTATTAGACATGTAAACTATCAATTATGACAAGTCGGTGTTTGTGTTTCTTTAGATGGGTAGCCTATGAAAATCCTGACTTCACAGGAGAACAATATATACTGGATAAAGGTTTCTATACCAGTTTTGAGGACTGGGGAGGCAAAAATTGTAAGATCTCTTCTGTTCAACCCATATATTTGGTAAGGAATTACACTTTTGTATGAGAAGATTTAACTGAATTGTGGATTTCCTTAATGTGTACTTCTGGTTCGTGTAATACTTAACACTACAGAAATTATTCTGAGGTTATTTTTAATAGTAATTGCTAATGATCTAAAAGAAAAAAACTTCTTCAAGATGTCTGCTCTACTCATTTCCTTCTCTCTTCCCTTTAAAAATTCTTAGGATTCTTTCACTGGCCCAAGGAGACGAAATCAGGTAATTTAAAAAATAATCTATTTTTTACAATTAGGGGCCTTCCATTGAAAAGCTGACCTTATGTGTAAAATGTCAGACATCTGGGATATTTTGTTAGTTTTACATATTTTTTATACCTCAAAGTATAACTGTATTTCTAAGTTAGATTTAGGTTTACTTTGTAAATGCTTGATAGCATTGACTCATATCTAAATATTTCTTATAAAATGCTCTTCCTTGGCACCTGGGTGGCTCATTTGGTTAAGCATCTGACTCTTGATCTCAGCTCAGGTCTTGATCTCAGGGTCATGAGTTCACACCCTACATTAGGCTCCATACTGGACACGGAGCCTACATACATACATACATACATACATACAGTCCTCTTCTTATATAAAGTTGAATTTGATATCATTACATCAGATCAATTTACATTATACACTAAGATTAATATCTCAGTACATATAGTCATTGTGATAAATAGTAAGATGAATTTTCATATTTGCTGTGTCTGCATCAGACAAACATTTTATATGGTCTCTCACTCAAGCCTTTGAATGCTGTCTGCATCAACTGAAGTGTTAAATTTGTTATTTAGGCTTTTTAATGGAAGTGTTCAGAGTCCAGACAGCCGTAATTACTAAGGCACAAACATCAGTGTAGCCTCCTTTATTGGCATATACAAGATTCTAGTAAGTCAGCAAGTATCTTCCACTGAGAGGGAGGAAAACTATACTATATTCCCAAAATAGTTTGTTGTAAACGTTAGAACTGATGAACACTTACTTTTGGCCACAACAAAGCTTTAACATGCCTCTCAGCTTGTTGCAACAGGGTGTTCTATAGAAAGCTGCCTCTACTGTCAGATTGTCCTTTGATGTCTCAGAATTAAATAATCATGAATGGTGTGGCCAGAGTATTTCTAATTGATCATTAATGTAGAAGTGGAAAATTAAAGGATTTATAAAATTCATAGCAGGTCATTAACAGGTCACGTTTGCATCATTTTAAAAGCTGAATGAGTTAATATGTGTAGGAGAATAAGCTTATGTATTTCTGTTTACTTTTTCAAAGATTCAGTTGTTTTCGGAACCACAGTTTCAAGGTCGCAGTCTAGGTTTTGAAGAAACAGCAAGTCAGATTGATGATTCATTTTCTACCAAGTCGTGCAGAGTTTTAGGAGGCAGGTAAGTAAAACGGTGGACTGGAAGAGCCTAATCCCTGGGAGATTGGAGTGCACAAATCAGCAAATCTTAGTGACACCCTCGGGTGCTTGGCACTAACTGAAACCAGCAACCATACATGACGATGTTAGTACTGAAGTGCACCTTGAAGAATCTGAGCACCGGGTAGAGGACATGGGATCACGTGGGGTAGAGTTGAAGATCATCATGTCACTGTGCAGGGGGTTCAGACCAGGTTCTCTAACTCTCCAGTCTGTCCTGTCACCAGTAACCGGACTCTAGATAATCTTCAGGTGCTTGCCAGGGTAGGTTTTTGTTTTTGTTTTTGTTTTTGTTTTTACAGATAGATAGGCATTAAAAAAATTTTTTTTAACGTTTATTTTTGAGACAGAGACAGCACATTAATAGGGGGAGGGGCAGAGAGAGAAAAAGATACAGAGACACAGAATCCAAAGCAGGCTCTAGACTCCAAGCTATGAGCACAGAGCCTGATGTGGGGCTTGAATTCCTGGACTGTGAGATCATAACCTGAGTTGGACGCTTAACTGACTGAGCCACCCAGGTGCCCTGGTAGATAGGCATTCTGCATGACCACAGTGTAAACACAAGGGAAAGGCCATGAGTCCAAAGTGCCCTGCCGAAAACAGTTTTACCAAAGCTTTAGAGGGAGGGGAGAGCGCAAAGTTGGGGAAAGTTGGCTAGGAAACCCTTGGGGCAAGCTGTGCAGATGATGAAGATTTAAGTCTAATAAT